>NW_021145467.1:0-100000 GCF_002837175.3 Physeter macrocephalus
GTGTCTTAAAGAGAGCAAGAAAAGTTTTGCAGAATGGTGGGAAAGCAAGCCAGGCCACCTGGAGTTAAGGAGTGGTTTGATGATGATACACTGAAGGATAAATAACCATCTTACATGTAAGGGGAGGGGTACTTTAGGCCATGTACTGTGGCTGAGGGAGGGACTCTGGAATCATAAGCTCTTCCATGAGGAGGCCATCTCCATGAGCTGATGTAACTAAAAAGGCCCCCAAATCCTGGGTGGAATCAAGATGGGACCAAAGAGGAAATAACACTGAGGACTCCAGAGAACTTGGAGCCACGGGAGAATGGAGGAAAAGATCCTGTTTCTGGTTCCTTGGAGACCAGGATAACGGAGGGAGAGCTTGGCAGATGATATGGAAGAACAGAACAGACCGGTAAGGGAAGACAGTCTTCTCGGAGAGTCAGGAAAAGAAGAACAGCCTTGGAAGAGACTGGATGTGGGCTGGAACAAAGTTTACAGAGTTGAGGCATCCCTATACAAGAGTCACCTTCAACGGTGACCACAGATGAATCCTGTGTCCAATTAACAAGATTCCCTTCATCAGTTCTTCACCTGCAGGAAGAAGTTTCCATTCCTCTCGATACCAATGGCTTGGATGTGTATTGTTATTGCTGAGTTATTGCAAGTGGAGAGTGAGGGTCCGTGGGGTTATAATCTCCTTCCTAGAACCAGAACTTCAAGCCCTGGCTGGTGGCAGAGGAAATGTCAGAGAAGGCAGGGTGCAAACCCGGCACCTGCTCAGAGCTCTCCTGCTGAAATGTTCTCCAGAGGTCTTCTGGACTGACCCGAGGTCTTCTGTAGCCATTTGGGTCCCTTTAGCCACTGCTGAGCTCCAGAATGGATCTTTTCTCTTCTGTCTTTTTATTTAAAAAAAAAAAAAACACATCTGGATAGTACTTCAGAGTTTATATTCATTATCACACTTGGCCTCCTAAAAACACTATGATGTAGGTGTAGCTATAATTACTGATGGGCAAACTGAGGCTCAGAGAGATTATCTGACTCACCAAAAGGCACAAAGCTACTCAGTGACAGTCATTCATTTATTCAGCAAATGTTTCCTGAGGCCCTACTGTGTGTCCAAAACTCTGGAGACCCAGCACTGAAAAAAACCTGTCCAAGTCATCAAGGAGCTCTCAGCCTAGTGGGCAGACAGGCTCATGAACAGGCAATTTTAAAGCAATATTATTGCCTTGCTGGTGGTCCAGACCAATCCAGAGGTTATGCAGAAGAAAGTCCCCAGGAAGGCCCGGCAGAGTCTTCCCAGACATAGAGACAGCATTTGAGCTGAGACTTGAAGAACGACTAAGAATTTTCCAGGGGCAACAGTGGAGACGTTGTATTCCAGGAAGGAACAGCAGGGGCAGAGGTACCCAGCAGTGAGAGGACACAGAGGGTTCTGGAAAACTTCAGGTTGTTCTGGATCACGGAATCACACGGTGGCAAAGGGTGTGCAAGGTGGCCCAGAGACGGAGACTGACTAGGCTTCAGGGGCTTTCCTTCCACGGCCAGGGGGTGCACCAGACACTACTCTAAGCACATACTAGCTCACAGCATCTTCCCCTTGTCTAGGCTGGGACCCCTCCCAACACAGCTTACACTCCAGAGCCCCAGAGAGACCAGGCTGAGGCTGACCGTGTGGGACTTTGTCTGTGTCGTCCCTTCCCCCACTGTTCCCCCGGAGACCACACCATTCACAAGTCCTCATCTTGGGGAATGCACCCAGGGACCGCCCCCAAACACCTTCTGTACTCGTTTCAGTCACTTACAGGAACTTGAGGCCATGCTATGTTTGTATTTGTTCACTGTTCGTCCCCTTCCACTAGAATATAGGCTCCATGAGGGCAGGGACCTGACCTATTTTATTCCCTGCACCCGCTCATGCCTGGAAAGGTGCTTGGCATGTGGGAGGCACCCAGAATATATCTTGAGGAATAAATGATCTCAGGGAATCCTCACAATGACCCTGTGAGGTAAAAATTATCATCCCATTTTACAAATGAGGAAACTTGCCTAGGTGACACAGCGCAGAGCACAGCCAGGCTTCCAAACTCTGCCTGTGTGACTACAGACCAAAGCTTATACTGTAAACCCAAGCCCATGTTTGCCATTTCCAGAAACTTCCAGGCTATTTCATACCTCCTCAGTGCTTCTTTTGCAAAGAAAGGTCCTTTCTCCCTGCCAACCCCTCCCACGTACACACACACAATTGACCAACGCAATGCCCCTTGAGCCCCTCTGGCCCCTGGACAGATTCCTGGTGGCTCTTTCTCATGTTTGTTTCCTTTTTTCTCTTCTGTGAAATGCTTTAGGGTAAGACTTTGCCTTATTCATCTTTGCTTCCCTAGCACCAAGTGGGGCCCTGGCAGAAGGCTAGCAATCTGTGAATATTTATTAAATGAAAAGAAGGAAGAGAGGGAGGGAGGAAGGAAAGAAGAGAGAGAGGAAGGGAGGAAGGAAGGAAGGGGAGGGACGAAGGGAGGACATGAGCAGGGCCATGGGAATTACAGAGCTGGGTCCAGACTCCCACAAAGGCCCAAAGTCTGCCTGTGGGAGCCTCTGGCTCATAAATGTTTGCTGATTGACAAAATGTCACTAACTTATATCTGTAAGTCCTTCAGCATGTACAGGACAGTTTCACATAACTTGGTGGTGTAGGCAGAACAAATAACATTATTATTACATCCTCTCTCCCCGGAAAGGAAATATGGCAGTCTCCCTAATAGCCATCCCGTTCCCTTCATACTGGGCATCCGCCGTGCTGTCTGGGTAGGATAATCCCACCCCAGTTCAGGGGTCTCAACGCAGCTTGGTCCAGTGGACAGAGATCCAGATGGGGAATCCAGAGATCTGGGATCCTAATTCCAACTGGGCCATAACTGGTGGAGTGACCTTGGGTAGGTCCTTCCTTCTCCAGGCCTCCGTTTCCTCATCTGTGACATGAGGGACCTGAACTGTCAACAGATGATCTCCAACATCCTTTCTGGCTCTAGGATCCCCATATTTCTGAGACTTTAAATTGTCTGTTGCGGGAAGGCAGCCAAGGGTAGCGGCCAGGGCCCAGGATGAGGAGCATAAATATCTGGGTTCAAATCCAGGCTTACCTCTGTGCTCAATCACCTGGTCCGTCGGGGCCTCAATGTCTTCACTGATATGATGGAAGAAAATCCCTCTTGCCCAGATTACTCTCCTGGTGAATAAAGGGATAAAACATGATAAGGATGAAGAAAAGAGAAAACATTGACCTTTGCCGATCATTTGTATTTGCTCCAATCCAGGCATGGTGGTAAGAACTTGACAGACTATCTGATTCACTCTTTAGTCCTGTAGGGTGAGGACTGTCCCCAGGGATGATCTGGGAAATGCTAACAACTGGCCCTCCGGGGAGCAAAGGCCTGACCTGCAGGTTTGCTCACTTCTTTGGTGTAAATACTCTGCTGTGGCCCTTTTCATGCGAACCAGCTTCACATGACTGAATGAGGAATTGAAAAGAAATACACACAATTGGCTTTTGGGAGCTAGAACGAGCCGGCTCCAGGCATCTCTGATGACATCCGCTTTATTCATGAGAAAACTGAGCTTTGGCAACATGCCCCAGTTCACACAGTCAATACTAGCAGGGGGTGGGATTGGAAACCTGGGCTTGACTGCCTGCACACTCACTGCCCCTTCCCCTGCGCCACACCAGTGCTCTGCGCGGCTACGGGATCTGTCTGTGCTCGTGGGAAGAGACCGCACGTAAAATTAGAAGGTGTCAGTCTGGAGCCTGGCTCAACCGCTTTCTAGCTGTGAGACCTGGCAGTACTTAGCTTCTCTTAACCTAAGGCCTCAGTCCCCTCATGGGTTAAATGGAAGCAAACGCAAAGTGCACACCTTTTCTCTGTGGCTCGGACGAACGCTGCTGTGCTTTGTGACGGAACAGAAGCAACCAGCCCCGCGAGGGAGCCGACAGGGAGTTGCTGCTCATCCAGGGAGCCTATCTGCTCTGAGGACTCTGCTTCCTGCAGACTTGGCGCTCCCATCCTCCTCCTTTGGCTTGAGGGTCTGTAGCCAAAGGCAGGTGGAAGCACCCTCCATCCTCGGCGGGCTCTTCTCCCTCAGCCTCCTAACTCCTAACATGCCAGTCCCAGGCCCTCCCTTCTGCCTCTCCTCAGAGCTTAGACTGGGCAGAAAAAAGAACGCTTCCCAGAGCTGCTGGAATCCTGCGCCTCATAAATCAGGATGCATCCTGAGCTGTGGGACCAAAGGAACACTCTGGAAAAGTGAGTGACTCCCCTGGTGATCGTTTCCAAACATCATCCCACACCCCACTGAGCCCAGACCCCTCCCCAGGGTCAAGCTGCCTTCCAACACCACCCCTCGCTAAAGATATCTGGGCTCACACCTCTCTCTCTTAGTACCCAAGCAGCACGGGGTAGAAAGAGATCTGAGGCGGGGCTCAGGCTCCTGGAAACCATGCCCTGCTCTGTGGCATGCCCCAGAAGGGAGGTCAGCTGACCTCTCAGAACCTGCCCTCACCTGGCCTGGCTGACTTGGAAGGAGGGAGCAGTCTATGATCACCTTTGTAAGAGGGTGACATTGTACTCTGTGCAGACCGAGTTGATGCCCAAATCATGTGCATTCACACACACGCACGCACACGCACGCACACGCACACGTGTGTACGCACTCCCATCTATCCCCACCCTGGAGCATCCTTGAATTTCAGAGATGCACGTTGTGATGTGGACTCTGGTCCCGCAAGAGGCAAGAAAGAGATTTCTGGGTGACCCGAATCGCTGGGAGTACGTATAAGGAATCAGAGGGAAAAAACACAGGCTGGAGGAAACAAAACATAGGAGAAGGGATTTCCTGAGTGGAAGGGGTCCTGAAACTGACCTGGGGTAGGGAGGGGGTGCGGTGCAGGCAGCTTCCCTGGAGTAAGTCACTGGCAGCGCCAGCAGCTGGGGCTTCAGAGAGGGCAGGTGAGCCCTGGTGCTGAGGGGCTGACTTAGGATCTGAGAAAGAGGCCATTCCTTCTGAGTGACTAGGGGAGCTCAGCTCTGGCCTTAGACAGAAGGATGGAGGGAAGGAGGGGAATGGTAGGCCAGGATGAGGACTGGAAACCCTCTCCAATGGGCTGGTACAAGCAGCCAGGAAGAGTGACTCGTTGCCTGGGCCAGGGTTGTCCTTGCTCTGGCTTGTCTGTGGTGTCATTCCAATACTTTCCTTTAAGTAATTGCCTGAAGGGTGGTCTGGGCAGAGACAGGCTAGGGATGGGCAGAGTTCAGAAGCAGTGGTATCCTTGGGTGGAAATGTGTCACATTTTCTTGGCATCCAGGGGAGAGGTAAAAGGTACTGAGAGGGATTTTCTCTCTGTGGGAACCTTCCAAGGGACTTCCCAGGTGGCATGACCCTGGTGAATTAACCATTATCCCAGACCAGGCCTTGTCAGGCTCTCAGAACTAATCCAACCCATAGACCCAACTTGCCAATCAAAATCCCAAGAGTCAGGAACCTGCAGGTCAGCCTTGGCCAATGTGTTCAACCACAAGGTGGGCTCTGAATCCCCCCACCTGCACTCGGCTGCCCCAGCTTGGCCCTGGACCCCTAGACAGCTGAGGCTATGAGCGTGGGATGTGTGCAAAGTCTGAGGGCCACTACATCCTGGCCATGGTGTGGCCCAACGACCTACCCAGGCCATCCTAGAGCATGGGGCCTGGTCCCCGGAGCGTTTCCAGATTCAGGGCCTCTCCCCCAAATGGTGTTGGACAAGCGCCGCCCCCCTGGCTCAGGGCTCCTCTTGGCCTCTCCCGGGTCCATCACCCCTACCCCTTTGGCCCCCATCTTTGAGTGGAGTGAGTCCATTTCATTACACTCACCCAGAGCCTGACCCCCAGGGATCGCCTGCAAGGCTCGGTGGGCACTGAGAGTGCTGGCAAAGCTGCCGGTGCCACAGTTCCCGACAATGGCTTGGCTGACTTCCTTAAGCTCAGACGGTGAGCTTAAGGCTGAGGGAAGCTTCCGAGAGTTGCCCCCAGATCCTGTCCCTGAAAGGGGCCTTGGCCTCTCCCAAGGGAGATGTGGAATCTCTGAGAGAATGTAGGCCTCCGCCAGCGGAATGTCAGGGCTGATGAGGACCCTGCAGACCTCCCTGTCCAACCCACACACCACACACATCAGGACCCTGCGTCCTGGACTAGGTCACAGAGATGGGTTCAGGGCAGACTGGGGCCAAACCTGGGCTTCCCGCTGTTCGTTCTTCCTATTACAGCTCACGCTACCAGTCCCCAGCCCCTGCTCAGATATTAATACACAGGAAGCCTTCCTGGGCCTGGGTGAGGACCCCCGCCCCTCCCCACTCCCCAGGGTGAGCATTGGTGGGGGGCAGGGTGAACTCTGGCCAGGGCAGGAAAAGTGCTGTCTAAACACGCAGTGGGGCCTGTGTGTCTGGCTCGCTGGCTGTCACCCGGGCCAGGTGGGCCTCTGACACACAGCAGGAATTTTCCATTCGCGCATCCTCTGGCTGGTTGGGATCCAAGGCATTTTTAAGCCTTTGTTTTTTCATTCCCGTTGTCTCCCCTGCCCCATGAAGATGCACCCTGTGGTCCAGAATATGAGTCCCTAAACTATCAGGAAGGCTTCAGTGAGACTCACCCAGGAGCCACCTGTTAGTGCCTAAAATCTAGAATTATCAAATGTAGGAGCAGGAAAAGTGCTTTTTAAAAATCTACATGGATGATGAAATTAAAGTTCCGAAATAAGGGTGACCTGGCCAAGATCGCTCCACCATTAAGTGGTGCGACCAAGATCAAACACAGGTTTGTCTAACCCTGACACTATTATAGTTCCAATTCCCAGTTTCCCAAGGTTAAGAGCCAAGGTCAGCGAGAGACACTCTAAGCCACGTGAGTGAGCTCCAAATGTGAAGCTGCATGCAAGAGCAGAGCCATCCGTATGGGAAAACTGCCGGATCACAGAAGCCTCCAGAATGGACAGTTGAGTTGCCAAGGACACTTGCTTCCCCATGCTCCTTTTCCCAGCCTGCAGCAGCTCCAAAAGCTCCTTCCCAAAGGTAAGGCCAGTGGGCAGCGGCCCCACCCTTCTAGGGCCTGTGAACTCATCCAGCATCGCGGTGATGAGGGTATTTCCTGGGTTGGGGCAGACTTGGCCTTGTGTCCAGGGCATTCCTTGGGCCTTGACGTAGTGGACTTGTGGGGAATACAGACTGGGAGGCTGGGCCCACATATTGGAGACCAGCCGTTCTTGAGCCTGAATCTTTTTTTTTTTTTTTAATGTCTATTTATTTATTTGGCTGTACCAGGTCTTAGCTGCGGCATGCAGAATCTAGTTCCCTGACCAGGGATGGAGCCTAGGCCCCCTGCTTTGGGAGCATGGAGTCTTAACCACTGGACCACCAGGGAAGTCCCGAGCCTGAATCTTGTGGGATCTTTGTCAAACGGTGCAGGGGCTCCAGTGGGCCGCCACAGGCAGAGGTGTATCCCCAGGTAGTGTGCCTGGTGGTTAGAGCAATACCTTTGCCTGCAGGGCAGGTTCACAGGCAAGGGGAAAAGACTGACTCTCCACGTTGAATGGCATTCTGCAGACCCCTCCCTGGGACCCTGGGAATGTTTCCTAAAGTCACAGCTAACACCCCAGAGAGTGGGTCCTCACACAGCTGGACCTCAAGGAGCCTCAGCCTTGTCCAGGGAAGTTGACAGATGGGAAGGAGGTGACAGGGAGACCTGGAGTGCCATTTGGCCTGTGCAACCTCCTACCTCCATGAAACATGAAGAAAGAGGGCCCCAGTTATAAACTTAGCATTTCCCGAAGACGTTCTGTGAAATAAAGCCAAAGAGAGTTAGAGAAAAAAAAATGTCTCCATGGTCAAATAAGCTTGGGGAACCGGGTTAAATCAATCTTGCTTCCTCAGACATATTACACATTTCCTACACATCTCCGAGAGCAGTAGTTCTCAGCCAGGGGCAAATTCACCCCCAGAGCACATGTGGCAATGTACTGAGACGTTTTTAGCTTTCACAACTGGAGGGGTGCTACTGGCACGTGGTGGATAGAGGCCTGGATGCTAAACATCCCACAACGCCCAGGATAGCCCACCACAAAGAAGTGCCTGGTCCAAACGTCAACAGTACTAAGACTGGCAGACCCTGTGCTAGAGCACGGCACACTCCCAGGGCAGGTGTCCAGGGTCCACAGTGCAGAGAACAGTTGTCATTTGGGGCCAATCAGCACCTGCCCCCCTTTCCTATGTTTAAGGGTTTCCCCTGTCTGCTGAAGCAGAGGCTGCCTCCCAGTACAGAAGCTGAAAGTGAAATGTGAAATTCACATTGTCCCCGCCTCTCCTGAGCTAGGGCGTGGGCACATGACCTCACTCCACCCCTAGACCGTGATGCAAGGAAGCCGAGAATATGCAGGTTCTACTCTGATGAGAGTGGTGGCAGCAGTGGTGGCAGCAGCCACAATCTGTTTTCAGAGGCTTCAGTGGTGGCAGTTCTAGAAGCGGCTTCCAGTGCTGGTGGAGCCAGTGGCACAAGTATAAAGTATAAAGCACAAGTTCAGTGGCAGCCGCAGTGGGGCTTCCTGGGGCCAGTCATACAATGTGACTTTGGGCATTGTCCCTGGCTGCTCTGGCCTTGGTTTTCTGACCCTGCAGGAGATTCTGTGAGCTACCAAAGATCCTTAGAATAAATCCCTTTTAAGCTTAAATTAGCAGAGTTGGCTTCTGATGCTAGCAAACAAGAACTAACGCTGAGTGATGCTTAGAATTTCCCAAACGCATTGGAGCACAGGACTTTTTCTTTTGCAAAACATCTCAAGACACCATTGTTCTATAAGCATCCTTTGAGGAGCACTGGCCAAAATGACAGTCGAGTAGGGGTTCACATAACCTCTGCTCTCGCCGGAACCAGACCACTGCTGTGGCCCACCCCTACCCAAGGCTATTGAGGACACTCAGCACCTCTCTCCCGGTCCTCGATGAGTCAGGGCTAGCGCACATCTACCCTCCTCCCCCGTGACAACGAGAGTTGAGAATAACCACAGCTGGCTGCAGCCTTAAGAACCAGAACATAATCAAGGTTTGGAAATGATTGGGCTTGTCAGAAGGTGGAAGGAACTGAAATATGGATACGAAAAGTGTTGCTTGATTGGGCTGGTGGTATGTTTAAAAAGGAACTCGAGGTTTTGAGAGTATGTGGCATCGGGAGGGAAAAGAGGGGACCTTTAGGGGAGGTCAGAGTGAGTGAAGAGTGAAGCTATTTTAGGGAATGTTCTGCCTGGACTTCATGGTGCTGAGCAGGGCTTCAGGTGGGTTTCAAGAGAGCAATTTTAGACTCATGTGGACTCATTCATTTACTATGGAATTCAGACACTGAGCAGGTGCTGGGGAGACAGTGCTGAACCAAACAGACACACCGACCTGCCCCTGCCCTCCTGGAGTTTACGGTCCAGTGGGGGAGACAGACATCAAATGCTTGAGGTACAGCTGGTCTTCTCATTATGATGGTGTTTTGTCATCGGGGAGGAGAGGATCACGGCACGAGGGACCTAACCTCCCTGCGGTCAAGGAGGACTTCCTGGGGAAGGGACCGTCGGAGGAGCAGGTGTGCGCCAGGTAGACACAGGGGTGAGCCGGGCAGAGGTAGGGTTCATGAGGAGGCCAAGATGGAAGGAGCATGACAAATTGGAGACCTGAAAGAAGGCTCCAAAAGCCCAGAGGGGCAGGGTAAGTGGACTGCCAGGCCAGGCTGGAGAAGTAGGGGGTGCGGAACCACAAGAGCTCCCTGCAGGCCACACCGAGGGGCCAGGTCTTCATCCTAAAAGTGATGGGAAACATTCAAGAGTTCCTACTGGAGCCGTGTGACACAGGCTGAGGGGAACCTGAAACTAGAAAAAAAAAATGACGTGGGGCTTCCCTGGTGGCGCAGTCGTTGAGAGTCCGCCTGCCGATGCAGGGGACACGGGTTCGCGCCCCGGTCCGGGAGGATCCCACATGCCGCGGAGCGGCTGGGCCCCTGAGCCATGGCTGCTGAGCCTGCGTGTCCGGAGCCCGTGCTCCGCGGCGGGAGAGGCCACAGCAGTGAGAGGCCCGCGTACCACAAAAACAAAAACAAAAACAAAAACAAAAATGACGTGGCTTCTCCATCGGCTGAGGTTGATGAAGGGAACCGGGCCTCAGAGAGGGATGAGCCTCCAGGTCAACTAAAAAGAGGAGGTGAAAGGGGAAAGAACAGACTTTGGGAAGCACCTATGGTGTGCTCAGATCATGTGCTGGGTGTTTTACATGTGACCTTACATTTACAGCAGAGCTGAGATAACCATAAAAGCAGCCCTGGTCCCACACAGAACTGGAATGCATGCTCTCCCTCCCCCCTCCCTCCCCCTGCATGCTGTTCAGGCCTGAAGACTGTCAGAAAAGTTCTGGGAGAAACAGGCAGGGTCCTTGAGAAGCAAGGCAGCCAACCTACACTGCTGGGCAGTGCCAGAAAGTGGGGGTGGGAGGAAGGAGTCTTAGAAACCTGGTTGGTCCAAGCCACCCCTTTTATAGATGACAAAACTGAGGTCCAGGGTTCAGCAGCAGAGCTGAAAATAAAGCGCAGGTCTTCGGCTCCTCTACCAATGCTCTCTCTGCTGTGCCAGGTGTGTGTATGTGCGTGTGCACGTACACGCACGTCACACACATATGCCTGTGTGCATGTGTGGCTGAGACGAGGCCATCTGTCTCTCCATCCGTCCATAATCCAGGCTGGCCACGACGTCGGCATGAATTAAGATGTTTATAGAAATGAAAAAAAATGCTTAGAAGTTAATCTCTACATGGAGGGGAGTGTCCAGTTTCAGAAGGTTAATGTCTTGATTTTTTTTTAATCCCTTTTCTATTTTTTCAAAGAGGATTTGGTGTTCTCAGACCCAGCTGGGAGCTTGAGAAAAAAGAGCAGTGTTTCTCTGCCTTTCCCTGCAGCTCTGGGCCTCTCTTACTGGACCTGGGGACAGGGAAGCTTGGATCCTGACCTTGGCTCATTTCCCTCTCTGGACAGGGGCATCAGGCTTTCCCTTTCTGCATCCCTCCCCAGATCTGGTGGAGAAGGTTGGTCCAGCCTGAGAGTGAAAGGGCTCAGACACAGGAGATGAGAAACAGGACTTACAGCTGAAGGTGTTCAGGGGACCTGACCTGGCAGCTGGGGAGACTCACAGGCCCTGAGGGAGACTGGAGGTGTGTGCGGAGACAGGAGGCAGGTGCAGAGACCGTAGTGTGTCCGACAACCCAGGAGTCCCACCTCCCCCGCTTACCATCTGGGTGGACCTTGGAGCCATCCTTCCTCCTTGGAAAAATGGAGATGACAGTGGGACCACACATGCACTGGATGTGCTCTTAAAGCTGAGTTCTGGGGCCAAGAGGACAACATATTTCTGGGTTCACCATTGGTGGGTGGACAGAAGCCTTGGTGTGGCCATCTGTATGCCCCAGTCAAACCCTTGGAGATCAGCCACCTCCAGGAATCCTAGTCCATCAGGCCCTGAAGCTCCCTGGTCCCAAACTTCCAGGAGAGAACACCCCTCTGCAGATGTCTGGGCCTCACAGGGTAGCAGGTGTGCTGGAGCCCCACCCAGGGCTAACTGGGTTCTCAACAATTTTGCCTACAATAAAAAGCAAGTTCCAGTTCCTCCAGATTCCCAAGGTCAACACAAATACCTCTGCTCAAGTCTGGTACCCTGGCCATTGCCTGGAACCCCATTATTTCTTTGCTAGTCAGAGATCTTTCTTACTAGGAAACTCAGCAATGGGTTTAGAACTCAATCAAGAACCAAGTACCATCATCACGTTGCATGCCCTTGACCCTTCCCTTCCCTCGGCCTCTGTTTCCTCGCTTGTAGAGTGGGAATTTCGATCAGATGACTTCCACCACAACTCCACACAATACACACACACACACACACACACACACACACACACACACACACACACAGAGACAAATTTCCTGTGACACTCATTTCAAGATTCTAAATTTCCCCTGAATCTCTGCTGAGTGTCTTGCCTGCCTCCAATCAGCTCAGTCCATCCACAGCCCACACAACCCATGCTAGACCAGGAAGCCCTTTTTCCTGACCAGATCACCTAAGCCTCAGGGCTGGCTTCTTCCCTAAGCTATGGTGCAGGGTTGGTTTTCCCCAGCTCTTACCTGGGAAGTAGGGAACAGAGAGAAAGGAAAGAAGCACTGAGACATGCCAGTCCTGACTTAAGGACTGGTACTTCCCCTATCTCACCTAATCCTGCCAACGCATTTTAAGAAGGTGGGTTACACGGCTGGGCAGAGCAGGACCCACCCAGGGATGCTGACCCCAGAACCTGTGCTCTTTCCTCTGCATCACGACTGCATCCTTAGATCCACTCCGTTGAAACAGGGTAGAGTTCTCTGGCCAGGAGTTCTGTCCTGACTCAATTCATCAATCCTTATTAAGAGACCAGAGGGTTTGTGTGACAAGGTATTAGGGGGGCAGAAAAGGTCCACAGAGCCTATGGGGTGACTCCCTTCTGGCCTCTGGACTGGGGCTCAGTCCCTCCCCCAGGGCCGTGTCAGGCCATCATCAGACACCCCTGGGCCTCTGGCAGCAGTTTTCCTGTTTGTCCTTTTGGATCCAGCAAGTTACAGCTCATTCCTTTGGCCACATTGTTCCTTAACAACATCACTTTTTCCATCTCCCTGACGGCTCAGTGCCCTTCTGCCTGAGCACTGCCTTCCAGCTGATCTCCATCTCCCCGATGTGCTGTGGATTCCGTGGATCACTGGACTGTACCATCTCTGGGTCATCTGACAGCCACGCAGCACAGAGCCCAGGTACCCACCTGTGCCTTCCCATGGTGACCCAGCACCAGGACCAACCCCTGTCCATGTGGTTGGATGGTCCATTCCCCTTCAGACTGCTCGGTGTGCTAGAGACACTGCCGTTCTCCCATACACCTAGCTCAAAGACTCAAAGGTATCCTGCAATCTATGCACAGCTGTGGAGACCCTTCTGAGTCCCTGCCTGGGCTGGATGCTGGGGCACCATGCTAGGGCAGGCCATGGACAACTTGGCCTCCTCTTTCCTCTCCACCTCGGACCAGTCACTGAGTCCAGCTTGTTCATGACAGTCCTGTCTCCCAGTCCCTTTGCAAGCTGGAGTCACTTGGCCTCACCCTCAGTTCTGCCCTGTTTCCTAGTCAAAGTCAAGCATCTGTCCCTTCTGGGACAAGCCCAGGTGCTGCGTCCTAGCCCTTCCTACAGCCTTCCTCTCTGAGCTGCTCATTCATTCACACAACCAGTATTTTTTAAGCTCTAGCTATGTGCCAGGTTCTGTGTGGATAGCACCTTTTGTTCTATTCCCCTATTGCAGCTTGGCTCTGCCCTCAATCATTTTCTAGCGAGGGAGTGTGGCAGAAAAGTGAAAGCACAGACTTTGGAGTCAAACTGATCTGGGTTGAATATTGTAACTGTCATCTATTTACCTGTAAGAGCTTAGCCCATTTGCTTCGCTGTGAGCCTCAGTTTTCTCATCTGTAAAGTGGGAATGCTGCCATTCCAAAGGCAGCACTAAGTGTAATCATATTTCTACCTGGCACAATGTGCGTTTCCGGCAGAAAAGCAAGAAGGAGCCTGGGGGCTTCCCTGGTGGCGCAGTGGTTGAGAATCCGCCTGCCGATGCAGGGGACACGGGTTCGTGCCCCGGTCCGGGAAGATCCCACACGCCGCGGTGCGGCTGGGCCCGTGAGCCATGGCCGCTGAGCCTGCGCATCCGGAGCCTGTGCTCCGCAACGGGAGAGGCCACACAGTGAGAGGTCCGCGTACCACAAAAAAAAAAAAAGAAGGAGCCTGGAACATTTGGAGGGACTGCAAAGATTACAGAATGGCTGGTGCAAAGAGCCCTGAGCGGAGCAAGGGGGATGAGGCTAGAGAGGCAGACTGGGCAGATCACACAAGACGGGATCCCAGGCCGAGGGACGCGGGCTTGGCTCTGAGGGCCGTGGTCTCTTTGGAATAGCCCTGCCCGAGCACCTTTCATGTTCTCCCACTGCCTCCATCCAGCAGTGCAGGTTTCTTCTGCTGGCACGCCAGGCTTTCCAATAACCTCCCAGTACAGCCCTCCCTCCCACCACTCTCAGAATAGCATGGGGAATAAAGTGGCTTCTTCCTCATACCGTCTCTTCTGGCAAGTGACTAATGTGGGGTGCTGATGAGCCGGGCAATCCGGGCCTGCTTGGTGCCCCCTCCTCCTGTAACTCACCTCCCTCCTCTTTCCTGCCAGTATGATCCAGGGGGAATGGGCTCTCCTCAAGCCCAGCATCTGAATCAAGGTTGCTTCTCCTCCCCCCAACGAATGCCCAAAGGCTATGCATGGCCCAGCAAGGCCACTGGTTGCCAATCAGCGCCAGGGCTCCTCTTTGAGGACAGACCAAGGCTTTGGTCTGATTACATGGGCACCAGCCATCTGAGATCACCAAGGCCAGGGAAAGCTGGCAGTCAGGTGGCCCCCACGCTCTGCTCCAGCAAGGCCACCCTGCTCTGAAAGCTACAGTCATGAAAATCAAAAGAGAGAAGGGCTGGATTAGAGAGGGAGAACTGGGTCCCAGCTGTTGTTAATAAGAACACTCTTTTTTCTTTTTTTAAAAATTGAGATATAACTGACATGTAATAACGTATTACATATAATGATTTTATATGTGTACATATTATTAAATAAGTTTTGTTGACACCCATCACCCTACATAGTTATATTTTTTTTCCTTGTTATGAGAACTTTTAATATCTACTCTCTTAACAACTTTCAAATATACAGTAGAGTGTTGTTAACTATAGTCACCATGATGTACATTAGACCCCCAGCACTCGTAACGGGAAGTTTGTGCCCTCTGACCACTTCACCCATTTCACCCACCCCCCACCCCCTGCCTTGGACAACCACCGATCTGTTCTCTGTATCTATGAGTTCCGTTTTGTAAGATTCTACATATAAGTGAGGTCATACGGTATTTGTCTTTCACTGTCTGGCTTATTTCACTTAGCATAATGCTCTCAAGGTCTGTCCACGTTGCCACAAATGGCAGGGTTTCCTTCTTTTTTATATCTGAATAATATTCCATTGTATATATACCACATTTTCTTTATCCCTTTATCCATCGATGGACGCTTGGTTGGTTTCCAAATTTTGGCTATTGTAAATAATGCTGCAATGAATATGGGTGTGCAGATACTCTTTTGAGACAGTGACTCTTTTTCCTCCAGATTAGTACCCAGAAGTGGAATTGCTGGATCATATGGCAGTTCTATTTTCATGTTTTTGAGGAGGCTCCATACAGTTTTCCATAGTGGCTGCACCAATTTACATTCCTGCCAACAGTACACGAGAGTTCCCTTTTCTCTACATCCTCACCAACACTTACTATCTCTTGTCTTTTTGACAATAGTCGTTCTAACAGGTGTGAGGTGATAGGTCATTGTGGGTTTGATTTGCATTTCCCTGCTGATTAGTGATGTTGAGCATCTTTTCAGGTACCTGTTGACCCTTTGTATGTCTTCTTTGGAATAATGTCTATTTAGATCCTCTGCCTATATTTTAATTAAATGCTTTGGTCTTTTTTATTGAGTTGTATGAGTTCTTTATCTATTTTGAGCATTGACCCCTTATCAGATATATGATTTGCAAATATCTTCTCTTGTTCTGTAGGTTGCCTTTCCATTTTATTGATGGTTTCCTTTGTTGTACAGGAGCTTTTTAATAGTTTACATTCTCACCTTTTAATAGAATTAATTAATTAGTCTTAGTTTCACATTCATCATCTCACTTGGAATCCCTCAACCACTGTGTGAGGGAGGCTACGTGGAGATGGCTCTCATCCTTCTATGCTGTACAGGAGGAAGCTGAGGCTCACAGAGGGGCCATGGCTTGCCCAGCTCTCACAGCTGGTTGCTGCTGAGGTCTGCTGGCTTCTGGTCTCCTCCACTAGGCTGCCCACATGGTGAGTTTGGGTCACGTCATTTGCTTAGTATCAACCCAGAATCTTAGAATTTCAGTGCTGGGAGGGACTGATGTTTAAGTTCCTCTTCAGTGGTCTTGGAGAAGGTGTGGAGAAAAGGGAACCCTCCTACACTGCTGGTGGAAATGTAAATTGGTACAGCCAGTATGGAGGCTCCTTTATAAACTAAAAGTAGAGCTACTATATGATCCAGTAATCCCACTCCTGGGCATATATCCAGGGAAAACCATGGTTTGAAAAGATACATGCACCCCTATGTTCATAGCAGCACTATTGACAATAGCCAAGACATGGAAGCAACCAAAATGTCCATTGACAGATGAATGGATAAAGAAGATGTGGTCGTATATACAATGGAATATTACTTAGCCATTAAAAAGAATGAAATAAGGCCATTTGCAGCAACATGGGTGGACCTGGAGATTATCATACTAAGTGAAGTAAGTCAGACATAGACAAATATCATATGATATCACTTTTATGCAGAATCTAAAAAAAATGCTACAAATGAACTTATTTACAAAACAGAAACAGATTCACAGATTTAGAAAACAAGCTTATGGTTACCAAAGGGGAAAGGTGGTGGGGGAGGGATAAACTGGGAGTTTGGGATTGACATGTACACACTACTATATTTAAAATAGAAAACCAACAAGGACCTAGCGTATAGCACAGGGAACTCTGCTAGATAGTCTGTAATAACCTATATGGGAAAACAATTTGAAAAAGAATAGATACATGTATATGTATAACTGAATCACTTTGCTGTACACCTGAAACTAACACAACATTGTTAATCAACTACAATTCAATATAAAATAAAAAGTTTTTTAAATAAATGAACAAATAAATAAATTCCTCCTCAGCGTTCTGACAGCATCCAGGAATCTTTCAGGGAGTTCTTCCTCTGGGAAAGGAATCAGCACAGGTAGAACAGACACTGCCATGGCCCAGTGACTCTCCTGTCTCCATCTTGCTCATTACCTCCTCACTTCCAGGGACCTCCTCCCCCGTTCCTTCCTCCACTAACATGACCCAACTTCCTCAAAGAATCTGGAAGCCAGCTAAATCATGGTCAAAAAAATCTTGTCTGTTTTTTAGGGAACACACATTTCATTAAATTTCTAGAGGAAAAAAATTCCAGGAGGGCATTCGTAATTTTAAAAAATACATTATTTTGGGCTTCCCTGGTGGTGCAGTGGTTGAGAGTCCGCCTGCCGATGCAGGGGACACGGGTTCGTGACCCGGTCCGGGAAGATCCCACATGCCACGGAGCGGCTGGGCCCGTGGGCCATGGCCGCTGAGCCGGCGCGGCCGGAGCCTGTGCTCCGCAACGGGAGAGGCCACAGCAGTGAGAGGCCCGCGTAACGCAAAAAAAAAAAAAAAAAAAAAAAATTATTTCAGTTTTTTTTAATAGCCTGAATAATTAGATCCTGCAGCATATATTTCCATGTTTGAAGATTTCAAAAGTTCTTCTCTAGCTGGTCAGGTCATTTTAGCCTGGACTAGAATCCAAACCAGATGGACTAGATAGACTAACATCTCTTTTTTTGTTTTTTTTAAATTAAAACCATTCAATTGAGACATGACTGACATACAAAAAGCTGTACATATTTAATGTATAAAACTTGTTGCATTTGGAGATAAGTATACATACACCTACGAAACCATCAAGACAATTTATGTTGTAAGCAAAGCATATCCATCACCTCCAAAAGTTTCCTCCTACCTCTTTATTTATTATTGTTATTATTATTTTTAACAGATTTTATTTATTTTTTATTTTTACTTTATTTATTTATTTATTTTCATTTTTGGCTGTGTCAGGTCTTAGTTGAGGCATGTGGGATCTTTCATTGTGGTGTGCAGGTTTTTCCTCTCTCTAGTTGTGGCAGGTGGGCTCCAGAGGGCATGGGATCTGTAGTTTGCAGCACGCAGGCTCTCTAGTTGAGGCACGCAAGCTCAGTAGTTGTGGTGCGCGGGCTTAGTTGCCCCGCGCCACGTGGGATCTTAGTTCCCCGACCAGGGATCAAACCCGAGTCCCCTGCATTGGAAGGTGGATTCTTTACCACTGGACCACCAGGGAAGTCCCCTGTTGTTGTTATTATTTTTTATAAGAACACAGTGTTAGATCTTCCCTCTTAGACATTTCTAAGTATACAGTACAATATCGAGATGGACTCCAGTTTCAAGCTTGGACTAGATTCTTCCCTAGTCCATCCTACTCATTTGACAGACAGGGAAACAGAGGCTCAGGTCAGAGAGGCACTCTCCCCAGTGAAATTCAGCTCCGTGGTGGCAGAGCCAAGTCTCAACACAGGTCTTTGAGTTTCCATTCAGTGCTGCTTCCATGGAGCTGCAGCACCACAGTGGCCTGAGATCTGGGCAGCCCAGGGAAGGGGTCGGGGTACCACTTTCTGAGCAGCCTCTGGCCTGAGACAAATCTGCTCAGGCCTGAGCCTCAGACTGCTTTGATGCTCCTACTCACGCATGTGTCTGGCTCAAACGGCTGTCCCTTTGGACTGCTGCAAGGGGCTGATTAGCTGTAATTGCTTTGCCTAGAGCGAGCTACCCGCTTAATAGAATCAGCTCCCAGTAATTAGCCTGCCAGAGGCTCATTTCCCTTGCTGGAGCCCTAGGGCCTCTAGGCCCTTACTCCAACCTGTGAGTGTTGGGCTTCTGCAAGCAGTGAGGTGTAGGGTATATGCGTGGGGACCTTGGGTGGGTGGGGACAGGGGAGCTGGGAGAAAGCAGTGCTCTGAGGGCTCAACAAGGACTCCAGGTACAGCCCTTCCTGGGGCTGGAGAATTATAGCATTTCCAGGAGGGTCAAAGGGCCTGGCACAGAGGAAATGCTCCATGAATGAACCACAGAGTGCATCTAGTCCAGCCCCCAAACTCAGTACTTTTAGCAATCATGTCAGAAGGCATTTCTTGCAGATACTATGTGCCAGGCACTGTACTAGCTCTTTGGATCCTTCTAAAATAGCCTCAACCCCAAATAGGCAAGGGAGATTAAGAGAGGTACAAACTTCCAGTTACAAAATAAGTGAGTCATGGGTATGAAATGTACAGTGTGTGGAACATAGTCAATAATAATGTAATATCTTTGTATGGTGACAGATGGTAACTAGACTTATTGTGGTGATCGTTTTGTAATGCACAGAAATATCAAATCACTATGTGGTACACCAGGAACTAACATAGTGTTGTAGGTCAATTATATTTCACAAACAAACAAACCCGTAGAAAAAGAGATCAGATTTGTGGTTACCAGAGGCGGGGGTGGGGGTATCGGATGAAAGCAGTCAAAGGTACCAACTCCCAGTTGGGTCTAAGATAAATAAGTACTAGGGATGCAGTGTGCAACATGATGAACACTGCTGTATGTTGTATAGGAAAATTGTTAAGAGAATAAATCCCAAGAGTTCTCATCACAAGGAAAAAGATCTTTTCTTCTTGAATTTTGTATCTATACGAGATGATGAATGTTGACCAAACTCAGCGTGGTAATCATTTCATGATACATGTAAGTCAAATCATTACGGTGTACACCTTAAACTTATATAGGGCGGTATGTCAATTATATCTCAATAAAACTGGAAGGAAAAAAAGATAAAAAAAAAAAAACAAGACAGCCTGAACCCAAGCGATCAATCAGGCTGTGCTTGCATCACTTCACTGACCAGGAGCTCATTACCTCTGGGCAGCCCATTGCTTCTGCAGAGGCAGAGAGAATGCTGAATCTATTTTAAGCTGAAAGCTCTTTCACTGAAGCATTTCCACACAGATCACTGGCCCCTCCTAGGCCACCCAGAACAAAGCTAATCCCTCCTCCGTGTGACAGCTCACATGTCCTCTGCATCTTTTTTCCAGGCTGAACATGCCAAGTTCCTTGGTTTTGCCATGTACATCATGCTGGTGAAGTCCCACGTTAATCTGGTTGACAGGCCTAGAACTTGCTTCTGTTCGTCAGTTCCTCTCTCCCAGTATATGGTCAGGACCCCAACATCCAGGACGACAGGAAATAGGACTCCTCTCCCGGCAGAAACAGCTGCAGCTCTAGCCAGATCACAACTCTACCCAAGGAGTGCCACGGTTGTGACCCAGCCCCTCAACTGAGGGAAGGACACCTAAAACCTGCTCACTGGGAATAAAGTCACCCCCCTTGCCCTCTCCCCCACCCGGATGGACACACACACACACACACACACACACACACACTGCCATGCATGCTCGCAGGCACCACTCAATACTCACCGGCTGATTAATCATTGCAAGTGCTTTTATAATTATTGTGTCTGTTGCTGAGAACTGGCTGCCTCTGCTTGCTTCTCAGAAGCCATAAACCTGCAAAGAAGGATTTCAAGATTTGTGAGGCTGTTGACTAGATCTCCAGGCTCATTTTTTTCCTAAGCAGCAACACATTTGTCAGAGAATACAGGTCATGGCGGCTTCAGAATCTCTACGGAGGACAGGCTGAAGGGACTTAATTCTAGTGATGTGAAGGGGGAAAGTCTAGGGCACTTACCTTGACCTAGAGGTCAGGATAGCTGGGCTCAAATCCCAGCTCTGGCCCAGCAAGCCATGAGGCCTGGAGATGCGGACTCTCCTTGCCAAGCCTCAGTTTCCTCATCGGCGCTGTCTGGTCTAAGGTTTCCTCTAGCTTTAATGATTCTGTGAGCTTGGCCAAACACAGAGGAGAATGTGAGTGGAGGGGAAACTGACAAGGGTTGGTGGATAGAGAGGGGGAAGAAAAGGAGATCAGGCCTGAAACTGAAAGTCTCAGGCTCACAGCCTCCTTTAGACACACATACACACACACACACACACACACACACACACACACACACACACACACACACACACACACACACCAGGCTGGAGAACAGCGGCTGGTTTTCTCCCAGATCTCGCTTTGTCATCACCTGCTGGCCTGCCTAAGACCCCAGTAATGTAGCGGAGGGGACAGGGAGAGAAAGGGGGGAAATTAGTAGAAAATAGTGAAACATACAAGTGGCAGAAATAGAAAAGTGGATCATACCAGTGTCAGTGAGGAGCAAGCAGACCAACTCATGCACTGCCAGGGAGAGTGAAAACCAAGACAGCCACGTGAGGACAGCCCGGCGGTGTTTAGTGCCATGCAGTGGGCGTAAGCATTGTGACACTTCTGGGTATGCGTCCCAGTGGAAATTCCCTGCAGGTCCTTAAGGACACACACGAGGATGCACATCTCCACGCGGTGTTCAGAGTCAGAGAGGGAGGCCACCAAGGAGATCGTCTCTATGGGAAGGGATCCGTCCGATGCGGTAGGTAGGTGCCGACTTTGGACTAAGGCTTTCTGCTAATGAAGGGAGCAAGCCCGTTCCCCAGGCAACTCCACGAAGACCGGTCGGTTCTCACTCTCACTAGCAGGACACCCAAGTCTGTGTTCTGGGCTTGTCACCCAGCCCATCGGGGCAGGACTGAGAACAGAGCCAGGTGTCCACCTCCAGGGGCAGCGCTCTTCCCCCAACAGCTCCCAGAGCCTCTCCTTCGTGAACAGCTGCCTTTTGTGTTTGGTTTGGGCTTGAGATGTTAAACAAATAATGTCTCTTGACAAACGCAAGCCGGCTGCACTGCACTGGTTATGCTCTGTAAATCCAGACTAATCCTCCATGTTTCTCCCTACAGAGGCACACCAAGAAACACCTCAGTCATACCCTAAGTGCCCTGAATCCAATCAACCTGCCCTCGGAGGCCAGGATCCCTGGGGCAACTCTCCGTGTCAGCCACTTCCCTCTCTGCTGCAGCTCCTGGGCCCACGGGGCCCCTCCCCCTTCTCAGGCCTGCCCCTGGCTTGATGTTGAGATGGCCCTGGACACTCCTTCCTTCAGCAAACCAGGGGCTCCAGGCCCTGCCAACCCCCCTAGCCCGGCCAGGGCTACCGGAACGAATGGAGGAGTGTTTCCAGAGCGCCTTCTGTGCCAGGTGCTGGACCAAGCGCTGTGGAGCATGGAGATGACTGAGGCCCTATCCCTGCCCTCCAGGAGCTTATGGCCTCGTCCAGCCAGGATCGACCAGAATTTCACGGCAGGCTCTGGTCCAGCTAGTAACTGATAGAATCAGGATTTGAACCCCAGCCTGTCTGAGTAGGGGTCAGCCCTTTCTCCCCCTACCTCGCCACCTCCTGCCCCCGTCTTCCAGCCATACTGGCCAATAAAGGGGGGCTAGAAAGTGAGGGACAGAGAGGCCTCTGTGCCCCTCATCTGTCAGACCACAGTCTTGGCTGTTGTAGAATGAGCATTGCTAATCACAGGGCTAGGCCTGTCATTAACATCACGGAATGTCAGAGTGAGCAGAGACTTTTCAAGATAGTCAACCCTTTCATCCTATAGAAAAGGAAACCGAGGCGCGGAAAAGACAACGTGACTCCTCGAGTCCACCAGCTAGTTTCTAGTTGGCAGCAGCACTGGGACCAAGCGCCTGGACCTGGACTCCCAGTTCAGTGCTCTCCCCACTGACTTTCTCAGGCCTTCAGACTCTCAAATTTATCTTTATCCTCTTCTTCTAAATGAGGCAGGGCTTGCTCCAGCCTTTGAAGTATCTGCAAAGTGTCACAGAAAAGATTGCCCGGGTTTTTCTGCCCACAGGCTCTGCTGTCTGGGTCCCTGGCCTCACTGACACTGCTGGTCTCTAGCCCAGCGGGTGACGATGCTTTAAGGTCTTCACTGTGTACTGAGCACCCAAGCAAACATGTGGGGCAACGCTGATGTGCAAAGCACGGGGTGCCCACTGCAGGAGGTGTACCGTGAGTGAGAAGGGTCTCTGCCCGGAGAAGACAATGAGCCGGGGAGGAGGAAAAATATTAAAGAGTCAACGAGGCAGGGGGAATGTCCACTGAGTTGAAACTTAGACAGGGTGCTGTGGAAGCCCAAAGGAGCCAGTGATTCTGACTGGAGGCAACTGGGGAATGCTTCATTGAGGGTGTGGCCTTTGAGTCGGGTCTTGAAGCCTGAATAGGAGTTCGATAGATAGAAGATGGAGAGGTTGAGGAGGTACCAGCATCCCAGCTGATGGGAGCCACGTGAGCCAGGAGTGAAGCACAAAAGTACTTGGATGTGTCTAGAGCTTAGAGAGGAATGGAGTGGAATATGAAAGGGGAAAATAAGCACAGGGAACTCTACTCAATACTCCGTAATGGCCCATATGGGAAAAAAATGTAAAAAAGAGGGGATATATGTATATGTACAACTGATTCACTTTGCTGTACACCTGAAACTAATACAACATTGTAAATCAACTATACTCCAATAAAAAAACCTGTAAAATCGTATGTATATGTTGCTTAGTACATAATAATATGCAGCAACTAATGATAATTAAATTCTGTACCATTTATCCTAACTCAGACTGTGTCCTTTTCCTCACAAACTAAAGTCTTAAAAGCAGTGATTCTACTCTCTTCACTTGAGAACTAGGGAAGCAGAAGCAGGCCAGGAAGGTCATGGGATATTATAAATGAAGGGAACAGACATGCCCTGATCCAAACCCCTCCATTTATGGCTGTGCGAACCGAGGCCCCGGGAGGAGTGACTGGCCCACAGCAAGCAGGTGGTAGAGCCAGGACCCCAGCCCAGGCCTCCCAACTCTCCACCCTGTGTTCTCTATACCGGATAGGATTTCAGAGAATCCTTGCACAGAAGGCTGACCAGTATAATGATTTGAAGGATCTCTCTCTTACTGGCCCAAAGCTTCCTCCCCTGGAGTCACCAATGGATTAAAAAAAATACAAGAATTTGGAGAAGCAACAGCTGAGCAGTTTTTATCGTTTATAACAGACAGGATTGACCGAGGTGCTTTCTGACACTTGGCCTTGGGCAGAGGGTGGGGCAACCCCATGGGGCGGGGGGGGGCGGGTGAGGTAGAGGCAGGTCCTGGAAGTCCTGGACAGAAGGGAGCAGGATAGGCTTCCAGGCCTTTGGCACCATCCCAGCCAGGTCAAGGGCTGGCCAGTGCGATTCCTGCCTGTAGGTCCTGGGGGTTACTCAGAAAACTTGACTGGCACCGGTGCAATTACACCCACTGGTCCCCCCTCCTTAAAAGAAGGGAAGGAGGAGGGGTAGGAGGAGGAGACCCAGGCTGCCCTCCTGGGCTCCAAGGGCACTGTGCTCCCCTGCTGGTGGGTGTCCTGATCTCAGACATAATGGGAGATAATAGGAAAGACCCCAGCCGTGGCACGTGAGTCCTGGACTTCCCACTCGCTTTGTGACCTTGGGCAACACCCTTCTTACTCTTCGGGCCTCAGATTCCTCATCTGTAATGTGAGAAGGTTGGGCTAGATGATCTCTAAAGGTCTTTCCGGTTCTGAAGTGCTGTGAGAACAAGCATCATCATTATTAATAATAAATGCCCTGCCCCTAAAGAGAGCTTTTTTCCCTTTTCCAAAGCTCTTTCACTCATAATATCACCTTTCATCTGCACAGCAGTCTGGCCTGGTAGCCAGAGGTGAACAGACCTTGGACACATACATAGCCTTTCACACTGAAAACCAGGCTAGTGAGCCACTTGCTCCCCTAGACTGGCTTCGGGGGAACTGGCTTCTGGGGTGATTATGGCCAGGAACACAGAGCCTAACTTGAGCCTGCAGCCCTGGGAAGCCAGGAAAGGCAGTGCTCTTCTTCCAAAGAGCCGCAGGATGCCAAGAGGGAAAGCCTGCAACAGGCTGAGTTCATGGCCAAAGGGGCAGGACCAAAAGTTTGTGGCGGATCAAAGAATCTGACACAACCCAAAGACCTTTGAGGGGAGGGGGAGGGGACAAAGTGCCACCAATCAAGGCCTTCCCAGCAGGCTCTGGTCAAAGACCTGAGTCTTAGGGCAGAAGAAGTTGTTATAGAACCTCATATTGCCTGATTTACATGTACGTCATCCCCTTTGATCCCTTACAACAATCTGTTCAAGAGCTAGTGTGATCAGCTATCCCATTTACAGTGAAAATAAATGACGGCTCGAGGAGTCATTATGGAGAAGAGGACGGGCTTGGAAGGCAGATGGAAGTCTCTTCCCAGCAGAATGCCCTTGGGGGATTCTCTGCGTTGCCTCTAGCCTCAGTTTCTACATCTATAAAATGGACATAACCATCCCTTCCTTTCAGGATCGTGGTAAAGACTAGAGATAATGAATGTAACGTGCCTCGCCTGACACAAGGCAGATGCTCGATACATACTTGTTGAATGAATGGTGGAAGAAAGGGATGGGCTGGGGGCACTCCTGGGAGAAGCAGCGTAGTGACTGGCAGGGACAGGTCAGCCCAGGATGTGGACGGATGGTGCTCCTGCTTCTGGCTGGCTGCCTCCTGAGCCCACCCTCAGAGGTCCCGGGGCCTCGCCCATGTCTCTCCTCATGGCCCTTGCCAGGGTCCTGTGAGAGACTCTTTGACCCTCCTTGGCAGTGGAATTTGCATTCCAGTCATTCCGCTCACTCAGCCCATCCAAGTCTGGAGTTGTTTGGAGCTAAGCAGGGCCTGTGGGATCATCTGCCGTGGCACCTCATCGAGGAGATAAGGAAGCAAGACTCTGAGGGGGCAGTGACGCCTCGCCTGAAGTCCCACAGCCTGCCGTCCTCGCCACCACTGAACCATGTTGACAAATGAAGAAACTGAGGCGTAGCAGGAGGTGTGCTGGGTCCTCCAGTTTGTCAGCGAGGCTCCTGATCTGGGCCCCTCCCCCACCCACCCTATTTCACTTAGATCCCAGTTCTGTTGGGATGTCCCGTGGTGGTGTCCAGTACTATCCCTGGCAGCCCAGCGCAAGCCCAGCCTGGCCAGCTGGTGCAGGACAGGGGCCATAGATGTCAGGCCTGTCCTCGAAGGCCCCTAGGGAGCAGAGCAGGAGACCCTAGGACTGGGTGCTAGTGGCCTAGGCTACCAGCCTGTGCTTCCTCAGCCAGTTCCAGGAGCTGTGCTGACCTAGGAAGGGACACATTTCACGAGAGCAGGGCTTTCCCTTGGGTGTTGGCCCAAGTGTGCCCGGTCCACAGCTGTGCCCTCCTATTTCTGAGACAGCCAGAAGCCTGGAACAGGGGAGGGCCTATGGCCTGGGAGGAGGGAAAGCTTGGCTGAGTCCAAGTGCTGGCACTAACCCACTGCGTGCCCTTGCACAGCACTGCACCTCTCTGTGCCTCAGCTTCCTCATCCACATGGTACAGGGCAGGACGGCAAGGCCCGAGGTCCCGTCCAGCCATAGCCTGTTGTGATTTTGGTGGAGGGATGAAGGTGGGGTGGCCTAGAGGCTTGATTGGCCCAGTTCCTTTCCCCTTCCTTGCTTTTCTTTTTCTGTGTCGTCGGTTTATCTCCAGCTATCCAGGTCTCTCTGTCTCTCGCCTGCGGCTCTTTCTGTTTCCATCTTTCGCTCTGTGGCTCTCTCGCTCTGTATTTTTCTGCCTGCCTCTTCTTTTTTCTGTGTCTATGAGTCTACCTCTGGTTTTATCTCCTTGTCTGTCACACCCCCTTCTGACTCTTTTTCTCTCTCTCTTCCTCTGTAGTTATATGCGTTTCTCTGACTACTTATCTTTCTCTGGGTCTCTCCCTCTCTCCCGCTCTCTGTCCTGCCCGGTCTCTCCGCTGCTCTCCCGTCGCTCCCCCTCCCCTCCCCCTCCGGCAGCCCCCCCCCTCCTCCCTCCCTCGGCGCGTCTCCCCAGTCCTTATTTGGCTGGGCGGGAGGGCTGGCGGGAGGAGGCGGCCTGCGGGCGGGGGGCGGGGGGCGGGAGCGGGGCCGGGCGGAGGAGGGCGGTGGGTGGTGCTGAAGGGACAGCTCCGCGGCGGCGGCGGCGGCGGCGGCGGCGGCGGCGTTGGCGGCTGCGGCCCCGGGGCGCTGAGTGGGTGCCCGGCGCGGGGAGCGGCGAGCGCAGCCATGCCCCAGGCCGCCTCCGGGGCAGCAGCAGCGGCGGCCGGGGCCGGGGCGCGGGCCGGGGGCGCCGTGGGGCCGGCGGCGGCCCGGGCGGGACGATGAAGCGGCAGAACGTGCGCACGCTGGCGCTCATCGTGTGCACATTCACCTACCTGCTGGTGGGCGCCGCGGTCTTCGACGCGCTCGAGTCGGAGCCAGAGATGATCGAGCGGCAGCGGCTGGAGCTGCGGCAGCAGGAGCTGCGGGCGCGCTACAACCTCAGCCAGGGCGGCTACGAGGAGCTCGAGCGCGTCGTGCTGCGCCTCAAGCCGCACAAGGCCGGCGTGCAGTGGCGCTTCGCCGGCTCCTTCTACTTCGCCATCACCGTCATCACCACCATCGGTAACTACTCGCCGGGCGGGGGGCGGGGACCCGGGGGCTGGGCGCCGGCTTCTGCGGTAGTCCGGAGCCGGCTGGGGCTGGGGGGTTCCCCCGGAGAGGGTCTAGGCGCCGAACCCCGCGCTCCCAGAAACCCGAGTTCAGCCTGACGTGTCTGCTCCGTAGGGACAGGGCTCGGGGGAGGCGTCGAATCCTGGCTCCGGACTTGACTCTCCAGCAGGGCCAGCCCTAACTTGTCCCTGCCAGGCTGCGAGAGGGCCCCAGGGGACTCTGAAGTGTGTGAGAGGGGCAGGAACGACGGGCGGCGGCTGGGGAGGAGGGGTGTGGCCGCGCCAGGCCCTGGAGCAGGGCGCCGAGTGTAAGTGGTGGGGAACGCTCGACTCCTCCGTGTCCTTGCAGATCGGCTCCCGGACCCCAGCGTGTCTACACCGACTGGGGCTTCAGGGAGACGTGTGGATGAAGGTACTTGGCACTCTGAGGCACACGGGGCCACTTTGGGTGCCTGGAACACTCCATAACTGTGGCTATGAGTACTTCTTGGCGGGTGTGTGTGTGGGTGTGTGTGTGTGTGTGTGTGTGTGTGTGTGTGTGTCTGCGTGCACGTGTGTGCCCAGCTCCAGGAGTTTAGGCTCTGCCAGCCAGTGCCTTTAATTTTCTTAGGGCAGCAGAGCTGGTGCTGGAAGCCAGATCCAGCCCTGTCTGCCTTCTTTACTGCTGTCCCAGGAAAACAGTCACCTCACAGGAATGGCCCCAGTTCTCTTCTTCCAGCCAGGGCAGACCTCGGTGTAGGAGGCCACACACACCCAGACTCTCTCACAGTATAGGCACAGGTGCACACACAGGTACACACGCAAGCTCACACAGGACATACACAGGCACACACACAAAGCGCACAAGTGGATATCCAAGAAAGAATCTCCAGTGAGGCCCCTGATGTGCTATTCAGGTGTTCAAACAGGAATAAACACCTTACCCACTCCCAAGATTATAATTCCAGCCCAGCTCCATTACTTGTCCCATTGTATGACCTTGGGCAAGTCCCTTCCCCTGCCCGAGTCTCAAGTTCACCTCCAGACAATGAGGGGTTGGCTGAAATGATCTCGAGGGCTCCTCCGGGTCCTGATGTGCTCCCAGCCCACCTTCCCCCAAAGCTCACTAGGATGTCTCCAGGAGCTGTTTCCTCCATCTTTCCCATTCCTTCTCCTCTCCCTGGTCCTCCTCCTAGCCTTGGCTGAGCTCCCACGGGCTCATTGCCATTTGGCATAGCCCATGACAAGATGGCAGTGTTTTCCTGGGAGTCAACAGGAGCCGAGAGGGGTAAAAGGCAGTACTGGACGCCGTCCCTGCAGTTTGTCCACTGCAGGATTGGCCCGAGATTCCGCTGCTCTCTGGAGACCACAGGGAGCTATGCTATGTGGTTTCTGGAAGATGATGAAAAGGACCCCAGGAGTGGATGTGGCCCAAGTGGGGGCACCTCTGGGTCCTGCTGATGCTGTGAGTTTAGTGCAGGATGGTCAGACTCAGGTCTGCCCAAAGAGGAGCCTGCTTTCCTGGGAAGGACCAGACTGGGTTTTGTCCGGCGTCTCCTCCCCTCTCCCACCTCCCTGCCACCTGCCAGGGTTTCAGGAGCACTGCAAATCCTTAGACCTGCCCTCTCTCTCTCTCTCTCCACACATCTCACCCTTGGTGTGTGCCCCCATCTTTCTCAGTACCCTGGTCCCCAGCTCCACAGTAACCACCCAACTGACCTCCTCGCCTCCAGCCTCATTCCCCCTCAGGGCAAGCTCCCGCGGATAATGCTGCCAGAAAGAATCTCCCCAAAGCACAGCTCTGACCATACCAATACCCTTCTCAGAAGCCCTCAATGCCCCCCTGCTGCCCATGTCATCCATAAATCCATGCTCCTCATCCCAAATTTTCAGGACCTCATACCTGGCTGCAATCTCTATGTCCAACTTAATTTCTCACTGCTTACTGACATGATCTCTCCACTTCAGCCCAACTGTCCCTTGAGAACACCTGAAGTGTGCCTATCTGGCATGCCTTTTTTCTCTGTCTTCTGTTTATCTTGTCCAAGCTAACCTTCCAGGTCTGGTTCAAATCCCATCTCCACCTCCTCCAAGTCTTCCCGACCATCCCAGGCCACTGGCTCTGGATGACTGCAGGACTTACTGTCAAGACCACCTGAGTGACACAGTGTAGGCTGTTTTGCATAGCTCTTTACATTTCAGGGGGTGTATTTTGTCTCTTTAACCACAGGGGGTGTAACTAACCCCCATGGGGGCAGGGCCCTGTGCTTCCCATCTCTGGGCTCCCAGTGCTGGCACAGTACCCAGCAATACACAGGAGCACTCAGAGAATGCTACTGATGGGTTTAAGGTGTGCAGAAATGAGACGGCATCGCCCTTCCCCTCCATCCCTGCCGTTTCCCAAAGTGCTAGCTGTCCTCACCAAGAGAGCTGCTAAAAGCTGGGGGTAGAGGCAGGCAGAGTGTGGTTCTGATGATTTTTTTTTAATTTATAAGGAGCTTGGCAAGAGGAAAGAGAGCATCAGAGAACCACCCTAGCTCTGTGGGGGCCCTAGACTGGCACTGCCCACTCTGCCCGACCCAACCATCACTGGCTTTTTGTCACCTCTCACTCTGGCTACGACATCTGGCTGGGAGCTGTCCGTATGGGCTCAGACCTAAGAAACACCTCTCTGGGCTGTGATCAGTTGGTTGGAAAGGGCCCTATATTAGACTGATCTTGACCCAAAACCCAAAGGCAGCAGTCTGTGTCCACCTGACCCTTTTGGGGACCCAAATGGGTCTCCTGAGAGACTGGGCGTCCCTTTGGGATAGAATAATGACAACATTTCCCGTTCATTCAGTGCCTTAGTGATCACAATGCACTTTCATCTCATTTCTTGAGTCTCAGCCTTCATAGCTCAGGGAAGTTGCCAGGGCAGGCACTGTTAGCTCCCTGGCACAGATGAAGGCATGGAGGCTCAGGAAGGGGAAGGGACTCCCTCAAAGTCACGCAGCTGATGAGCAGTGGAGTTCGTCAGAGCAAGAAGCAGGGACTTCTGACTCTAAGCCCAGTGTTCCTTCCCCTGCTGGTTTCTTGGCTGCTTCCTCTGCCTCCATATGCTGTGAAGCCCAAAGCCAGCCAGGATTGGCATGGCCAAGACGTGCTCAATCATGCCAGCTTGCAGGGCGCCCATGGGCAGCCCTGATTGGTTGAGGGTCAGCAGGGTCTGAGTTAGTCATTCACCTGGTTAGTCACAGTCTCCACTAACTGCGAGGATTCCTCCAGCTCCCTCGTCCCTAGTCTCCCAGACAGGAAACCCTTCCTTTGCAGGGCCCTAAGTTCATCAAATGCAAAGGGAAACTCTTTTTTGGGAAAGCTTAACCTCTCTAGCTGTTGAGTCATTAGGCTTCTCCGGGGCCCCAGGCACATCTATTCATAGCCTGGAGGCTGTCAGAGCAGGAAGGGGCCTTGAGATCAGCTGGTGCCACCCCCTCCTCTTACCGAGAAGGAACCAAAGAGGTGATGGGAATAGGGTAGTCAAACCTGACTCGCAGGCCCCCCGCTCCTTCCACTGTGCAGACCGCTTCTTTATTTATTATTATTATTAACAGCAGCACCGGCAACAATACTGATAGCAGCCACCATTTAGTAACTACTCTTTGGCAGGCTGTATACAAGACACTTCATTTATATTCCCATTCAGTTCTCTCCCCAACCCTTCAAGATGGGCATTATTATCCCCATTTTTCAGCGGTGGAACCTAAGGCTCTGAGTGTAAATGACTCACCACGGCCTTGTGACTTGAAAGTATAGGTTCAGTGGAGCCTCTCTGAGTCCCATGCCCCGTATTTTTTTACCAGTTCTTTCTCGGCTTCAAGAACCCAGCCCAGACCCTTGTACTTTGGGGACGCCAAGTAGCCGAGGCATGTCTCTTCCTCTGGCAAAACCCTCCCCAGAAAGAGGGCCTCTGGCTCCAGCACGCTACAGCCAGCCTCTCCTCCCCAGCACCCTGGCCGCTGACCAACCCAGACCACGTGCCACAGCTGCGCCCAGCACCAGGCCCTCCCGGAGACTGCCATGGGCTCACAGGTGCCCGTTCTCCCACCGCAGGTCCCTGGATTCCTTGTGGCTCTAAGGCAACAAGAGGCCAGGTGATTGATTAAGCTGATGGAGCTGGGACAGAAAACCTTCTGTTCTGCTTTCTCCCCAGCTTTCAGCAGAGCATAGGCTCCTGTCACCCACCACATGGCCTGGGAATCCTTAGATTGTGAACTCAAGCAGGTAGTTCATGAGGGAACCTGTACTTCTTACATCTTTCTAAGAAGGAGGAAAGTATAGAAGGGACCTGCCACCCGCCAAAATCCCAGAGTCCTCAAATAAAAGAGTGAAAGGAGACAGTAGCAGTCATCCAAACATCCAGAGAGGTGAGTGACTTGCCCAAATTCACACGGCAAGTCACAGGTACAACCCTTTGGGTGCCTAGACCAAAGATCTCTCCATCACCCCAGCCTGTTTTCCTCACGACCCCCACTTTGCTCTTAGCGCCAGGGCCTCCGTCCGCTTATCACTCGGCGGTTCCCAGTACTCTCTTGACTTCCCGGGGGATGGAGGGGCAGTCCAGCCTGAAACGGCCCCACTGTCCACTCTCAGTCAGTATTTCCTTCCTCGCTGCCCGCAGACCACCCCTCTGCTTCAACTGTACAGCCTTTCCTGAGGGTGGCGTATGAACACGGGTGCTGGCTTAGAAGCCCGAGTGCCTGGCTTCATCACTCAACCCCCCTCTCCGCTCGCCACCTCCACCGCCTGCTACTAGTTGTGTCACTTTGGACAAGTTACTTAGTCTCTCTGAACTTGCTTTGTCATTTACTATATGGGAGAATAATATCTGCCTCCTAGGATTAAATGGGATAATGTAAAAGAAGTGCCTGGTACAGAGTATGTACTTAATAAACAGTATCTACAATTTTAAGTGTTATTATTTCTCATGTATTATCACTTTCCCTGCAGAAGGGAACTGCTCTGTTTCCCAAGGATTACTATGACCACAGCACCTCTACTCCTTCCTAACAGGTGGGGACAGTGAGATTGGGGACCAGAGGCTGCCACACCCTTCCCTTTATCCTCCTAATCTCACTCCCCCATCCCAGGCTCCCCAGATCCTCCCTCATGCCTAGAGTCTGCCTGACATCCAAGCTCAGGGGCAATGCTCCCTCCTCTGAGCAGGCAGACCCTGCAGCAAACCAATCAGGGAGAGTGAGCTGCACAGTGGTAGGAGAACCCATCCTGGATTGGAGCAAGAAGACAAAAGTTCCAGTTCCACGTAGCTTAGCTGCTGGTCCTCTGTGACCACCAGTTTCTTCATCCACAAAGTGGACGTATTTGATCAGAGGTCCTTCTGGCTGCCGTGCCTCCTGCCTGCACGTCTGGTTCCCACACGTCATGATTGGGGGCTAGAGACATGGAGGGAGTGGGGGCCAGAATAGGACAGAAATAGAAGACACATGCCTGGCCACAGTGGGGACAGGACAAACACAATAAGTATTTTCAAAGAAAACATAAACAAGCACAGATGAATGTAGTGCAAATCACCACTATAAACAGCTTTCAGCTGGCAGCACAAACGGTAAATCTGTGAGTTGATTTTGTAATAAAAAAATGTAAAAACGATTTCCCTGCTGTCAGCCAGCAGCAAGGGAAGAGACCCAGCTCTGACTGAGATCATGATGAGTTTAGGCAAACCTCAGCAGAGACCCAGGATGGGCACTCCCTCCCTCCCACCCCACCCCTGCCTTGGATGCAGGGAACTGACGTGTCTATAACACGTCAGGCTCTGTCCGAGGCACTTCTCACCGCCTGCATTCCCACAACTACCCTGGGAGGGCAGGCATTATCATCCTGTTATGGTCAAGGAAAGGAAAGCTCAGAGAGGTTCAAAAATTGGCCCAGGATCCTACAAATATAAAATGACAGTAACAGGGCTTACACCCAGGGCTGTAGGAAGTATCTTTTCATGGAGTCGTGCAGCCCCCTGCTCCCCACGGAGGCTCTGCTGTCCCTGTCATATGAATGTCACAAACAATGGAGGATGGGTATCAGGGTCATGCAGGGCACTCAGCTGTGACCTCAGCTTCAGGATATCACGTCCTCAGGACTATGGGTAGAGCATTTAGCCCAAAGAGAAATCAGTTAAGCTCCACCTCTCTCATTTTACAGTGTGGAAACTAAAATTCTGATTGGAGAAGAAGGGAACCCTGTTTACTGATGCCTCCTTCCGTGTTGTTCACCACCCCACCCCCAGGCTCATAGAGAAGAAAGCAGACTGTCAGCCGGCCTGTCCTGCTTGCCTGGGGCCCCCTCCTGACCCCTCTGTTAGGCTCTGGTCCTCAGCACGTGACAAATGCCTGTCGTGAAGCAGTCACCGGCCCACCCGATGCGGCCACCTCCCAGTCTGTCCACACGTCCCCGTTGTGCAGAAACTTCCCATGCTCAGGCAGCTCCCAGGTGGCTCCCGGAGACCTGCCCCTCACTTGGAGCCACCCCGAGCCCCTACCGCTGCAGTCACGCCTTCACTTTCCCATTTCCAGAGCTGGCTTCAGCTACTACCTGGAGCCGACAGCTTTGGTCCTCCTGGTTCTGTGGCCCCCTGGGATCCCCACCACGCTGGGGCCGACTTCCCCTTCACCAAAGCCAGCTCCTTAACACCCTGCTTCCCACTCCTGCCTCTTCCAGTGACACACAGGGACGCCTTTGTGAAGAGAGTGTATGGATGCAGGGAATATAAGGCAGGAGCCTGGCCTGGGAGCTAGAAACTGTGTTCTTTCTCTCCCCTTAGACAAATCATTCTCTCTCTCTCTCTCTCTCTCTCTCTCTATCTCTGTCTCTGCTTTCCCCCTACTCATGAGAGGCACAGGCCCTACCCTGGTGGGCTTCAGTCTCCCCATTTGTACAGAGGAGGTGTTCCCCAGGGGGAACTAGAGAAGGCTAGCTCAGCAATACGGAATTCTCTACATTAGTACTTCTCCAATGGCCATCTCTGATGATTTGGTTGATCTTGTTTAAATGCAGATTCTGAACCAGTAGGTCTGGGCTGGGGCCTGAGAGTCTATGATTCTCACAAGGCCCCCAAGGGACACTGATACTGTTGATCCACAGTTTATTTTTACACTTTGAGTAGCAAAGATCTAAACAACCTGGAGACCTGACTTCTGAGAACAGACATGAGGTGGGGGCTGTGGTTTTAAGAACAAGATTGTGTAGAGCTGGAAAGGTCCTTAGGAATCTGGTCGTGGAGTGTCAGAGCCAATGGCCTCAGAGCTGGTGGACCCTCCTCTGAGGCTGGGGCAGGGCTTTGGTTTGCCCCAGAGGAAGTAGATGCAGAGGTCACCTGTACCAGGGTTCAACCAGAGAAACACAACCAGCTGGAAATATATATATATATACTTATATATATATATACATATATATGTCTATATATACTTATATAGAGACATATATATGTCTATATATACATATATAGACATATATAGACATATATATGTGTATGTATATATATATAGACTTATGTGTCTTGACTTATGTGATGGTAGTTGCTGGCTAGGCGAGTGAAATCTATACGGCAGGACATCGGGAAAGACAGGCTGGGACTCTCTCCAGCTTGGGCTGAAGCTGCTGTTCACAGGCAGAGTTTCTTCTTCTTCTTCAGGGAAGCCTTGGCTCGCCTCTTAAGGTCTTTCAGCTGATCGATTCAGGTCCACCCAGTGATCTAGGATAATCTCCTTACTTAAAGTCAACCGATTATGGACTTCAATCACATCTACAAAATGCCTTCATAGCAACCCCTGGATCAGTGCTCAACTGAATAACTCAGAGCTTTAGCCTAGCCAAGTTCACACATCAAAAAGATCATCACGCTACCCGTATATCACACTGGGGACCGCAACAAGTGACTTTTAAGGTTCTTACCAACCCTGAGATACTTAGATTCTTGATCTTCACAGAGGCAGCCTGGGGACTTAGAGTACCCAAGGTGGGACTCATCAGTGTCCTGGGGACCCCCAGACCCTCTGGGTCACCTTCCAAATAGTACTGACTTTAGCCTTCATTTCAGGTTTACCAAACTTCATTTTTAGTTTACTAAAAATCATTGAGATCTTCTGAGTGCCAGACACCATACCAGGCACCAAGAGAATAGAAAACTAAGATCCAGATCCTTCCCCAAGGAGCCCCTGGTCTGGTGGAATCCTGAAACCACAAGTTGAATGGTATATATGCTAAATCCTAGTGGAGTAACTCAAAATAAGGATCTGAGAAGGCTTCCTGGAGCAGGTAGTACCTGAGGAAGGCTTAAATGAAGAATGAGAACTCTAGTAAGTGAAGATTGGCAGTGAGAGATTTCCGGGGTAAGGGAACAGCGTGAGTTGGGCTGGGGCCATAAGTCTGCCCAAGGAAAGGTGGGGGGAGCCAACCTTGGAGGGGGCTGAGTGCTAGACTTTGGCAGGTGGACTTGATTTGACAAGAACTGGAGGAGGGAAGTGATAGACTCCAACCTGTGTTCTCCTGCCTGGATCCTGACCAGGGATCAGGACGGAATGCCCCTATGACCCCACTGAACCACCAGCTGCCTCCATCATGCCAGTTGAACCAGTGGGTCACCCCCGTTGAACTAGTGGGTGCCTCATGAGCCCAGTTGAACCAGAGGGTAATGGCAACCTGAATCCTGATTATCTCACTTCATCCCCACCCTGGTCACCCAGCAGACCTCAGCCAGCCCCCAGGAAGTGCTTTCACTTCCTCCCCTCTCCACGATTCCTTTTCTGGACCAAAGGTTCACTCTGGAGCCTAGACCAAACCCAGGCTTATGGATGGTGTTTAGGAGGCCCTGGGACAGCACTGAGCTGAAGGAGATGATACTGTCCCCCACTGCTGTGTGGACATTTTCTGCATAGACAACACCAGGCCCCTGCTGCACGGCTTGGCATGGACTCAGTGTCCCTCTTCAGGAATGTGCAGGGCCTCTCCTGGCCACAGCTCCGATGCAGAAATAACCATCTCAGAAACATCCGGAGAGGCGCCTTCCAGCCCGCTGGCCACAGGACCATCTGGGGGGCTCTCTCTAGAGACCCGAACTGTCAGGCTCCGGTGGAACAGCCCCAAGAGGGTGATGCCAGGCTTCAGACAGGAGGCAGCCCTCTCCCCCAGGATGGGGCTGTCCTCCCACCAGGGCAGGGGAGTTCCCCAGGGCCCCGGGGGCAGGCAGGGCTGGGTGGTTCCAGGCAGGAGCAAGTCTCAGATCGAGGCAACAGATCTGTTCTCACCTGGACCTATTCTGTCCAGATCTTAGACCTGACATGAAGCCGCCACACCCCACAGAGCCTGCCTCAGTTTCCACGGTCATGAACCAAGGCTGCCATTCACTGGGAGGTTTCCCTGGGCTGAGCCCTTTACATGTATTACCTCATTTAATCTTCAGAGCCACCCTATGAAGGTGGCACAATTACAATTCCCATTTTACAGAGGGGGACCCTGAGGCTCCGAGGGGCCAGGGCAGGCCCGCACAGGTGCGCTGCTGGCAACCAGCAGAGCATGGGTGTGTAAAGCAGGCCCAGTACTCGCTTTATAAAGCGCTTGGTCACACAGTATCTCTCCTGGACCTCATAACAACCCAGAGGTGTAGGTGTCAATGAAGAAACTGGACTTGAGAACATAAGATCGCTTCCCGTGATCCAGAGCCAGTGAATGTGGAAGCGGGAGTCAAGTCCAGACCTTCCAACCCCAAAACCAAGCTCTCCCCCGAGGGGTGCTCAGGCCCCCGTAGCTGAAGGTGGGTTGGATGGTCCCGATGTTGGGGCATCGTAGAAGTGGGTGTTGGCCTACGGAGGGTGAAGAGGATGGTGCTGGGGGGCGGGGGGGGGGGCAGTCGTCATGGAGTGGCCTTAGTTCCATGCATTTGAACAGGAGGGAAACCTGAGACTAGAAATGAGAATAGAGTGATGGTTCTTAAGAACAGCCAGTGAATGAGAGAAGGGCCTGGCTGGGGGTGACTTGGCAACTCACCTGCTCCCCGGCGTGCGGGGGGGAGGGCAGGGAAGATGGCCCCTGCATGCTGAGTCGGACGCTGGTCCCTGTAGCAGTAGTTATTTGGAGCCAGAGCAATGCGTGTCCGGGCCTGAGCTAAGCCCAGGAGGCTGTGAGTTTTAAAAACTCCCCTGGTGGGCTTCCCTGGTGGCGCAGTGGTTGAGAATCCACCTGCCGATGCAGGGGACACGGGTTCGTGCCCCGGTCTGGGAGGATCCCACATGCCGCGGAGTGGCTGGGCCCGTGAGCCATGGCCGCTGAGCCTGCGCGTCCGGAGCCTGTGCTCCGCAACGGGAGAGGCCACAACAGTGAGAGGCCCGCGTACCACAAAAAACAAAAAACAAACAAACATAAAACTCCCCTGGTGAGGGGAATCTGCAGCCAGGTTTGGGAAGCACAGGAAAGAAGAGAGCTTATTCGAATCAGCGTTCTGTACTTGGGAGGCTGGGCCACCTGCCAGCCAGCAGCTAGCATTTTCTTTCTGGATTTCCTTGGGACTTGAGAAACAGTCAAGGGGCAGCTGAGGAAGAATCTTTGGAGTTCACAAGCCAAAGCTCCTGGGGTGAGCCAGGTGGCAGAGGCCCCAGGAGTCAGCGGGTGGCCCCAGGAGAAAGGCAGGTCCCACTCCTCCCAGAGGAGAAGGGGACTGAGAGGGTCTCAGTGAGAATCATGGGACAGGAGGTGGCTCCTCCATGGCTTAGCTCTCAAATGACCCCAGGGAAGGGGGTCAGCCCCCCTAGCTGTGTGAGCATCACTCACCTGGGAACAAAGTGGGGGCCTCTGGCCTGGCTGAGCCAGCGTGACCCCTCTTCAGCATGACCTTGCATCATGGATTTTCCACCATGAGGGCTAGACAGAGGAAGACCCTCCGGGGCTACTCTTGGTCCTTGGTCTACCTCCAAGCGGAACCAGAGGAAGAGAAACCTGGACCTAAATTCAGTGGCAGCCCTCCTTCCCTTGGGTGCCCAGCTCAGTGCCCCAGACTCCTAAGCACTTGTCTTCCCTGGGCACCAAAGAGGCCCTGACGTCCCCTATCTGCCCCTTAGGATCGTCAGTGGGCTACGTGTCGTTTCTCAGAGCTGTGACTGATGTTGTAGCACAGCTGAGCTAAGGAAAGTGGGGGACACAGACCCTCCTGCTGTTTTTCTGCTCCTACCTGGCTGTGAGACCCACAGCAAGTCACATCCCACCCTGGCTTTGTCTGCAAGGGACTGGGCTGGTGATGTCTGAGCCCCTTACAGCTCGGACCATCTCCACTCCAGCTCGGCCAGGACCTAATCCTGGCCTCTGCTTCCAGCCCCTCCTGAGATGCACGCTACCCAGGATTACAATCTTGTCCCCACTTCAACCCATGATGGCTGAGCCCTGGAGGGACTCCCTCTGTGTCCAGTCCCAAGAATAGAGCCTTGCCCAGGACCTCCAAGTCACCCCTTTCTGGAAAGAGCATTTCTGACTGTGGCCGCAGCCTTGCTTATCAGCAGAGCGAGTCCACTGCCCCAACCCCTGGGACAGCTGGAATGCGGGAGCCTCCCACCCAGAAAGGGGGGCCCCCTAACAGCTGGCAGCTCCCACAATAGTCTGTGGATGGGGTGTGGGAGGAGAAGTGGTGCTGAGAGCCTGCTGACCCCAGCCAGCACTTTGAGGCAGGAGGGTAGCCAGGAGAGAGGCTGCAGACAGTCTTTCTTCCCAGGTTGCCCCTGGACCTGAGCTGGCCCGGGATGAGTGCACTGGTGGCTGTTCCTGCAATCCAGGCCCTCGGCTAGCTCAGAGGCTTCCAGGGTCCTGGGAGCTAAGGTCCTGCTCGTGGACCAACCTTCAACATCCCACCTAGACCAGTGACCTGCTAGACCTCTGAGCGGCTGGAGTTAGCCACATGGGTCCTCGCAATGGTTTGATGTCTCAAAATGTTCTTGGCCCATTACACGATATGTGTATGTCGCAGAGCATACGATCACCTTCCTCAGCCTTTGGCTGGAATGGGGTCAGTTCAGGGTGCTGATGCCAGCATGCTCATGCAGTATAAGGGCTCAGCTTGGCAGTGGATGGCATTACTGCAGTTCCTGGCGTCCTTCAGATTCTTTGAGAATCACCAATTCAGCCCAACCCTTCCTTCTTCCAGATGAGGAGACTGAGACCAGGGCAGGTGCAGGGGGAGATGGGGCGTGGCCTGCCCCAGCCACCAGCAATGCGATATCAGAGCCAGTCCTCAAACTCAGGCCTCCTGACTCTTTCCACTCCCCCAGCACCCACACAGTCATTCCTCCGTGTTCTTTCTTTTTCTGAGCATCTTCCATGTGTCGCGCACTGTTCCGGGCCCTAGGGACTCAGCCCTGGTCCTCCTGATGCCAGAGGAAGCAGATAGCTGATAAACTACATTATGTGATCACACACACAAAGAATCATCCCAATGGTGACAAGTGCCAGGAGTCAGTAAAACAAAGAGAATGGGGTAGAGAGTGATGGAGAGGAGGGATGGGCGATCTGGGAAAGCCTTCCAGGGAGGGGGCCTGTGGAATGCAAAGATCAAGGAGGAGGCTTCCTTGGCAGGGGCGGGGCGTGGGGACAGCAAATGTGAAGTCCCAGGTAGGCCAGAGCTGACATGTTTGAGGAACAGGAGCAGAAAGGGCCGTGCGCCTGCAGCACGCTGAGCGAAGCGGTGGAAGCATGGGCGGACCGGATCCTGCAGGGCCATGGAGGTCATGGTCAAGAATTTGGATTTTACTTTACATGTGATGGAAGCCACTGGAAAGTTTTAAGCAGGGTTGTGGTGTGATATAACTTAAATTTTTACCAGGTCCCTCTGGCTGCTAGAGGTCAGCTGGTTGTAGTAGAAGAGGGAAGCTGGGAGACCCGTCAGGCTGCAGTTGAGTAACTTGAAAGACAGAACGGTGGTGGATGAGACTCGGGTGGAGACTGTGGAGACTGTAGAGAGAGGTGGATTGAGGGTGTGTTTTCAAGATAGAGTTGGCCCGACCTGTTGATGGATAGGATGTATGTGCTGGGGGAAAGGAGGGAGCCAGAGGGCTATGGGAGTAGGGGGAAGGGAATAATCAGTGGTAATCTTTGACCTGAGCAACTGGGTGGAAGGTAAGCATTTACTGAGATGGGAAATAAAATTCAGAGAGTAAAAGGTTTATTAAAGAGATGAGATTCCAGACTTCTTGTTTTAGACATACAGGTTAATTTTGAGATGCTTATTACAAATCCATGAAGGCAGCTAGACAGACAAGTCTGTAGCTCAAGGGAGAGGTCAAAGCTGAGATATAAATTTAAGAGTTATCAGATGGCAATAATATTTAGAGTCATGCAGTTTGATGAGAGCAGTCAGGGAGAGGGGAGAATGGGAGAGAAGAGCCCAGAGCAGGCCTTTCCTCCAGCACTGGGAGGTCAAGCCAGGAAGGGGACCTGCCGGGACACTGGAGGGAAACCTGGGGAGTACAGTGTCCCAAGGCCAGGAGGCGTTGTTTTAAGAGAGAGGGAACTGTCAACCAGGCCAGCTGCTGCTGGGAGATCAAGTCAGATGACCACAGGGAAGCAACCAGTGTGTTTGGCAATGTGGTGACCACTGGAGACATTGACCATGAAAACATGGTGTAACTAACATTGAACAGCTTGTTCCAGGAGCAGGGGAAGGAGAGAGTGGTAGGGCATCCTTTGTATTTGACCAGCCTGACATGGAACAGAGGGGCCAGATCCCAGCAGAGGCAGGAGAGGGAACAAACAATATCCCAGCTCCCCATTTTCAGGCCTTTTCATAAATGCTTTACAAACCTCCTCCTGCAGAGGCCCATGAGGTAGTCATCATTAGGTCTATTATGCAAATGAGGCCCAAGGCCGAGCAAGATTATTGGCTCAGGGCACCCAGCCAGGGCCCTGAGTCCAGGCCTGTCTGACCCCAAAGCCCCCGCCCCCAACTGCCGCTCTGCCTGCGTCTCCTCCTGGCTGCCCATTTCCACACCCCCCCCGCCCCTCCCATCCATCCTTGTCCTTTGATCATTTCTGTCAGCTTCCAGCAGTCTTGGCCTCTGCCTCCCTCCTCCAGGAAAGCTCTGCTTTTTCTCTTTGATCCCGCATGTCTGTCCTCGGCTGCGTCCTCTGCTGGGCCCTGTGTCCCCTCCTCCCTGTCGCTTCAGGATGCGCTGAAGGTAGGGGATCTGCAAGAGTTTCTGAGAGCCTTGCAGGAACCTGGCCTGTGGGATGAGAATGTGGCTCCTGCTTCCCTGACCGCCATTGGGGAAAGAGCCTGGGGGCTCCTCGGGCCTGACTGGACCAAGCCCTCTCGGCACCGAGGGTCCAGAGACGTGAGCTCACAGGCCAGGGATGTCTGTGGAAGCAACTAGGAAGGGGCAGCCAGGAGGGCCGTGCATTCTTACCCAGATGGGCCAAGATGGGCCTCCGAGTTCTTCTCAGGAGACAGTTACAATGATTGGTGGGGTTCAGGAGTCCTAAATAGGGAGATGTAATGGGCAAAACCGGCCACCTGGCTGCCAACACCACATGCAGAGAAGAAGGGGGCACTGAGGACTTCAGAGAACCTTTTGGAGCCTGGCTGGTTCCAGTGGGAAGACATGGGTGAGGCCCAGAGACTCTTGTCGGAGCTCTCTCCCGGCCTGGGTGCTCCCCTCCCTCCCCCGCCTCCCCGGATGCCCAGAGCCGCCTCCAGCTTCCACCCTCAGGATTCTGAGGCCCTGTCTGCCCCCGGCTGCTCTAGGAGGGCCTGGTACGCAGCCCCCAACTGGGAGAAATGAACAGAGGGGACACAACACAGGGAACCAGGGGCCCAGGCGCGCTCCTCGAAGCCCTGACCGGGGGGCTGCAGTAGTAATTAGCTCCTCACACATCCCCAGGGTTATTTTTAAGCCACGTTCTTCCCTGGTTTATTTTTAAAGTAACACTGGCACGTGGCTGGCCGGCTGCCCTTCCCAGGTGCTGGTGCCAATTCGGGCCAGGAATGGAGCAGGGCAAGATGAGCCCCTTCCCCAGGGCTCCCCACCAAGAGCCGGAGTTAACCAACCCCACCCTGGATGGCAAGGGAGGTTCCTGCTGCGCAGAAAGCCTGGGTCCAGCCCGGGGTGAGCAGGTGGGCTGGCATGACAGACACCCCCCGCCACCCTGAAACCCCCTCCTGCCTCTGATGCACACATTTCACATTTTGTGACCTTGACCGAGTCACCTCACCAGCACGAGCCTCAGCTTCCTCATTTCTCAGTGGGGCGAGTGACAGTGATTCTTGCGTCTCACTCAGAAAGTGAGTGATAAACTGAAATGTTGCACAAATCTAAGGGAGTGTTGGGATTCACGCCCCCTGCAAACATGCTGCCCCCGCTGTCCCACTAACCACTTCCAAGCCATGCGTGTCTCCCAGGGTGAGTGACTCGCAGGCTGGGAGAGGCTCCTCTTCCTTTCATCCCTTGACCACCCCCTAAGACCTGCCTCCACATTTGCAGTCTGGCTGGACTCTAATCCAGGCCGCCCGGGGTGAAGGGCAGCTGTCAGGCTGCTGGTGGCCATTAAAAGGCTTGGGCTGGGGCAGGGGATGGTGGGAAGTGCGACAGGGGCAGAACTACCCCTCCCCGCCCCAGCCCCTCTCCCCCCACCACGAGCAGCCTTCCAGAGAGCTTAGCTTTGGAAAAGCACTGCCAAAAGTTAGCTCTCTCCTCGGGTACCGTGCAGCAGCTAAGGCTGGAGAAGAACGTCAGGGACATATGGTGGAGGACGCTGAAAGGCAGGTTGAAAGTGTGAGCTTCTTTCCCTGTAGGCAATGGGGAGTCGTGGAAGGTTCTGAGCAGAGCAGTGACAAGTGCAGACTGGAGTGTCATCTGGAAGCAGGTGTGAGGAGGATTAGGAGGTTACCGAGGGATGACAGGATCGGCTCCCCAGGTCCAGACTGGAAAGGATGAGAGCCTAGGTGGTGGCTATAGGAACAGAAAGGTCAGGATTAGGAAAAGAGGAATGGCTGGGACTAGGTCTGGGGGGAGAAGAAGAGGGGAAGGCAAGGTGTTCAGCCCGGTTGACTGAGAAATTACTAGGAACCAGGCAGTACAGGGAGGCCAACACGGTGGTAGGGGTGGGTTCCGGTGGCCCAGCCGGGTGACAGTGTGGAGTAGAGCTGGAGGCGAGGCCTTGGTGGCCTCCCTAGAACCAGAATCAGATCAGCCCAGGCAGAATCTTGGTCCACTCTTAAAATCAGGGTGCAGGAGAAGGAAGCAGAGGCAGCAGGGGAGACTGCAAAGGACCAGTGGGAAGCAGGAGGGTTGGGTTTCCAGTGAGGAAGAGGACCGGCCATCAGGGCTGAGCATGGCCAGACTATGAAGGAAAATGAGGGTGCCAGCAGCCAAGACCGCCATGTATGACTGTCCAGGTTATGGACTTTCCAAAAGAATCCAGCTGATGGGTGTGGGTTGCTGAAGTCCAGCCTGCTTACCAAGCCATGCACTCTCCCAGGGGCTGCAACCATCCAGAGGGGCCCGTTTCTTTTCTAATTGGTCCCAGAGTGCCATGTAATTAAGGCAGCCCTGCTCACAGAGCACCGGGTCTGGTACTCAGGAAATTCCTGATGCTGCTGGGGAGAGTAGTCTTAGTGGGTGAAGCAGGGGCATCCTGATGGGTGAGGGGAGAAGCAACAGGCGCATGGTGGGCCTGCCTCCCTTGCTCCTTCCCTGTCTCCCTCCCTTCCGTTTTTTGAAGACTTGAGGCAAATAGTGGGAAGTTAGCAGAGGACAATTTAAAAATACCCTCAAATGGGGGGCCTCCAGGAGAAAGGTTAGGAAGAAAAGCCCAAGGCCGGGGCAGCATGTAGTTAGGGGTTCAGCCTTGGGAGGGGAGGCCTCACCACCTCTGAAACGGGAGTTGGAGGAAAAGAGCAAAGCACTCAGACAGAGCAGGAGAAGCAGTATGGGGAGAGCCTCGCTCTGCCAAGTATTTGCTGTGTGACCTTGGGCAAGTCACTTAACTTCTCTGCGGCTCAGTTCCTGCATCTTTAAATAGGAATAATAGTAGTACCTACAGAATAGGGATGTTAGAGGAATAAAAGAGGAGCCTATATTAGCTCGCTTAGAGCAGTGGCACATAGTAAGCACTATATAAAGCTCAGCTAAGACTATTTTGAATTGGGGAGGAGGGAGCAGTGACAGAGTCATTTAATCATTTGAATAAAGTCAAGGGAAGAGAAAGCCAGCTCCCCCAGATCCCACATGGGGGTGGACGGAGGAGAAGGCACAGCAGCACTGTAAGCAGTAGCTGGGGAGGGCTGGGTCCTGGGGACACTGCCTGGGTCCAGGGGACTCTGCGCAGCTTGCAGCTCTAGGCACCGTAGAAAGCAAGCTCGGGACACCCCTGCATGAATAGGCATCCTCTATAGGCCGTAGGAGCCAGGAAGTCATTCTCCAATTATACCCCAGCCCGGCCGGGCTCTCCTGCGATTCTGGGCTGTGAACAGCAGTGTAGATGGAGAACTTGCAAGGCTGGTGGAGTGGCAGAGCTCATTGAAAAGGTTGGGAAATCAGAGGTCAGAGGAGAGGTGACAAGCCTGGGGTGAGTCAGGCAGCGGGAGGCAGGCTGGGGGGGTGAGCGTCTGCTTCCATGTCTCTGTGTAAACGGCAGTGTCCCAAGGATGGGGACAGCTGCTTGTGTCTCCACTGAAGACGGCTGAGAAGCAACGGCCTGAGCCTCATTTCATTCCACCTAAGGAGCATTTCCGACAGGGCCCAGGGTTGAGTGAAGTGTGTTTCCGTGGAGAGGGGTGGAATCTTAGCCTCCAGGTTGGGTCCAGGCCTGTGTGGAGGAAGAGCTGTGTTTGGTGGCTTCTTTAGATCCCTGAGGGCCTGGAACTTGAAGGAACAGCGGGGGGCCCAGAGGCCAAGTCCTGTAGGGGACTCCTCTCCTTTTACTGAAGGGCAGATTTTCCTGCTTCCTGGGTGTGTCCACCCTATAGCCCCCCTGGTTCTTGTACTCTCTGCCCTGGATGGTGGACAGGGTCATGCCAAGAGGCCACGGTGGGGGACATGCGGGGTATTGGAGTGAGCGAGTGTGTGTGTGTGCGTGTGTGCGCACACGGGCACGTGTGAGTGGTAGGGGTGAGGACACCATGTCTACAGGCTGGCTCAGAGGGAGAGGAGGTCCTGGCAACCGGCTTCAGGCTGAAGTCCCTGTTGCCTGGAGTCCCTCTCCTCCTGGGCACTGTGCCAACCTACACCATCTGAGCTCCTGAGCCCTGGGCAGGGTGTTGAGCCTAAGAAAAACCTCCTTCACATCTCCTGGCATCTGCTCCCAAATTCCCTGCCAGCCCAGAGCTGTCTGGGCCACCAGCCATGGCCAGCAAGGAGAGTGGGAAGCAGGTGATGGAGACAGAGCCCACGGGGGCCACGTTCGCTTCAAGGCCTCCCTGCCAAACACAACCCATGCATCCAGACCAGCTTCGTGCATCCGCTGGGAATCCACCACAGACACCGGGCAAGGTGGGCCAGTGAGAGAGGCACCCACCTCCACGCAAAACCTAATACCTGGCAGAGAGTGGCAGGGGCAGAAGAAGGTGCCGTTCTTCCAACAGGGAGACAGGGGAGGGTGCCCCAAAAGAGGCAGCCCTGGAGCTGCCCTTCCTTGGAGGACGGAAGAGAGGAGGGAGGGAACTCCAGGCAGCCCAACAACATGAGGAAGTGCGCAGAGGTGAGGCGCAGAGGGGACTGGAAGTGTTGGGGGAGCCAGGAGAGAGCAGGCCAGGTTGGGGGTGCGTTAGGTTGTGCACAGCCTACGTGCTGGGCCAGGAAACCCCTAGAGTGTATTGTGTGCATTTGGGGAACTAAGGAAGGCTTCTGAGTGGTGAGTGGCAGCTCAGAGCTGTGCTTTGAAACATAATATTAACAACAGCTCCCACCTCCTGAGACCTTCCACATGCCAGGCCTTGTCCTAGGTACTTTGCGCACTGTTTTTCTAACCCCAAAGTCACCCAGCTACCTAATAGGAGAGGGGATCAGAGAGGCAGTGTGGGTTATGGGAGAAGCAGCAGGCCTGCGATCAAGAGGCCTGGGTCCCAGGTCCAACTCCGGGTGAGACACCAACCTTTCCAGGTTTCAATGTCCCCAGCCATCGAATGGAGACCACCCCTGCCCAGTGGGCCACGTAGGGCAGCTGCGTGGATTCAACAGTAAGGCTCCTGAACACTCCAGCGTGCAGTGCCCATATGGGTCTCCCCAGACTCATCCAGGGCCCTTCTGCTGTGCAGCTCACTTTGCCAGACACACCTGGAACACAGTGCTTGGGAGCCTGGCTTCTCCATCTGGAGTGGCTGGAGCTTAGCCAGGGCACCGTGCCCCCTTGGACCTGTGTGAGTAAAAGGGGACTTCTGAAAGGAAACAGCACCACTTAGCTGGTGTCAAAGACCCGCAGTCAGAAGTCCAGGCCTCTCTCTCTCCGTCTCTCTCAGGCCACACCCTCCCCGTCTCTGCTGTTCCTGCTCACGCTGGCTTCTCTTCCCCCATAACCCCGACTTGCATGTGGCTTTGGTTCACCCTGGTCTCAGTTAGGACCCAATTCTTTGTAACCCTGCAGCTCAGCTCCCCCAAACTACCCAGCCCCTCAGCCCTCATCACAACCCCTGGGAGAGACAACCTGACTCGTCCACCCACCTGATAGTTCGGGTCCCCTTAGATCAGGTGTGCATCCCTAGTCCAATCCGTAGTCCAGGGCCACATGGTACGAAGGTGCTACCTGGGCCCATCCTTAACTAGGGCTGTTTCAGGACAGCTCCGAAGAGGCAGGAAGGGGGTAGCCACACCAGACATGTCCACCCCAGACAGCCTCACTGGGGGCCCTGGGCCCCTGCCCTCCAGCTCTCCTCTCCACACCTCCTGCTCTGTCTGGCTCCGCGCCTGACTGAAGCATCCAGGAATCTCTAAAAAGAACCTCCAGGGACAGCTGCTCCCTGGGACAGAAAGGACTGGCCCTTCAACTTCTGGGTTCATTAGGCTGGCAGAAAGCAGGGGAGGGGCTCAGAAGAGAGGGTCTTTGGCAGGATGCCATCAGGATGGATGCAGAGCCCTAAGACTCTAAGACCCAGATCCTACCCTGAGGGGCTTCCAGTGGTCTTAGGATGATGACCAGCAGGACACATTTTCCATGCTCTATTCGCAAGGTGAACGGTCCCAGGGACACCTGAAAGTGCCTGGACTTTGAAGGCGAAAAGGTCTAGGTTGAACCCTAGATTTTCCAATTTTTATCTGCATGACCTTGGACAAGTAGTATTTAACCTGAGCCTTAGTTTCCTCATCAAAATGGAGTTACTAATGCCCACCTTGAAAATCATGGTGAGAATTGGAGAAGATTGCTGCAAGGGTGGCTGAGCTCCTGATATGGTTACAGTTATTAGTAGGTCCACTAGGAACAGCGAAGGCACAGGATCTGTTCTGGCCTGTGACTGTCCCCTCTTTCTCTCCCCTTCCTTCCTCTTACACTCCGTCCCCTCCTGGTTCCCCCCTGCCACCTCAGCTACACAGAGGGGAGGCCAGGAGGCGAGTCCCCACACAGGGGACCAGACCTGGGCCCTGACCGCCTCTCAAAAGCCTTGTCCAGGGCGCAGCTCCACCCCGGGCCAGCCGCCCCCAACTTCCACTCTGCACAGGCAGCCTTGACTAAAAGGAGCTTTGCTCACAGAGGCATCACTGTGCATAAGGAGGTGGGTAAATATGCCAGGCAGCGTCTGCCAAGAGGCCAGGTGAGTGGCAGAGATGGATGCTGTGTGCAGAGCTGAGAGAAGGGGGTGTTTGTGGCCCAGAACAGGAAGAAGGCTTCCCGGGAAAAGGCAATGGGGATGGGGTGGGAACACAGCAGCCAGCAACGCATCACCAGAGGTTGCGAGTGGTTTAAAAAGGAAGGCAGGGCTTCACAATAACGCTGCAAATCTAACATTGGTCTAAGATTAAAAGCGTACTTTTAAAAAAACGTAAATGGTAGAAGATGAAGAAGGAGGAGGAGGAAGAAAAGAAGAGGAGAAGACGGAAAAGGAAGAAGAAGGAGAAGAAGATGAAAGAGGAGGAGAAGGAGGAAGGAGGAAGAGAGAGAGAGAGAGTATGGCCTCAGACACTGACCTTGATCCAATTTCTAGTGACAACCAGGGCCAAGCAGCTCTGTGCAGCAGCCAGGGGTTCACACCACCCTGAACAATGCTCCCCCGTATCCAGGGGCATCTTCAGAGGCCCTGCTCCCAGCCGCAGGAGCACTGGCAACATTGCTGTGCCTTCTGACTCCTGGCTTCTGGGTGCCTGCAGTCCCACCATCACAGAAGGGCTCCTTTGACATAGACTCCCCACATCCAGAGATAACTCTTCACTTAAGGGACAGTCTTCTCTCACCTGCCCACTGGCCTGTCTCTGTTCCCAGAGGGCAAGACTGAGCCATCCCGTCTTCGCATCCTCTCCCAGCACTCAGCTTGGTGCCTGGCACAAAGTAGTAGGTGCTTAAGAAATATTTGTTCAATTAATTAATCAAGGCCAGCTAAGAGGGAATAAAGCCATTTTTGCTTTGGTGATTTTCCAGCTGATTTTTCGAGACCAGGCAAGTGCTGCAGCCTTCCTGGGGCCCCTCCTGCCCACTCAGCCTCCCCAGATGACCCCCTTAGCTGTTTCCAGGGCTGGCTCTGAGCTCTCCCACCACCTCCTGCCTGGCTGGAGCCGGTGGAGGGCGTCTTCTGGGGAGACCCAGCACACTCTTGGATCTGGCCTCTTGGGAGAAGGGCTGGAAAGAGGAAGCATCATAGCTGGGGAAAGCACGTGCTTGACAGACAGGGAACAAGCTGCCATGACTTTTCCAGAACAACCTTATGAAGAGCAATTCATGAAGGTCCCACTTAGATGGGCCATGGACCCAGATCCCTGACCCCAGCCCAGAGACCCTGGAGGCCACTGGGATGTGGAAGAAAGCGAGCAGGACTCACCCTGGCTCTGCCACATACCTGTGTGGCCTTGTCACCCAGCCACTCAGCTCAGTCTCCTCGGCTCGAAACCAAGGCACCTGCTTTCCAGATGCAGCATCTTATCAACAAATACTGGTTAGGCTGCACGAGGCAACAGGTCTGAATTTATACCCTGACTCAGCCACTCACTGGCTGTGTGGTCTTGAATGAGTTAGGGAAACTTTCTGTGCCTTGGTTTTCTCATAGGGAAAGTGGGGATAATATCTACCCCAAAAATTTTTGTGACGATTAAATGAAATAATGTAAAGCACTGAGTACAGTCCCTGGCACACAGATGCTCCACAAATGTGAGCTTTATGATTTACTACTATTACTACTACTATTACTACTGCTGCTACTACATCACCACTACCACCATTACCATTAGCTCTACTGGGTAACAGACACTGAGCTCCTGAGAAATACAAGACACCATCCCTGTCCTCAGAGTCCTGAAGGAGACTGAGAGGACAAAATTAGACGAAAAGGAGGAGGAGGTGGAAGAGGAACAGGAAGAGGAGGGAAGGAGAAGGAAAGAGGAAGAAAGAAGAAGGAAGAAGGAAGCAGCTAAAGAAGCAAAAAGGAGTAAAAGCTCAAGGCTCCAGAGACCGGTCCCTAGGGCTAGATGGGGGTGGGGCCAGGGGCCCCTTTAGCGCTCAGCAGTCAGAACGGAGAACCTGGGGGCCAACAAGACTTCAGGCGGGGACATGCCGCCATCTCCTCCTTGACTCTCCGCGGCCTCCTGCGCTGGGAGGCTGTGGGTGGGGGGGGTGAGGGCGGAGGACAGTTTTGCCTCTGAAGAGTCAGCTCTGGCTGCCCCTCTACTTCAGCAGGACCAGCCCATCTCCAACCCTCCCCCTTCCCATGACAGCCCAAGGGTTCTCACCCTATACACAGCCTCTGCTCAGTGCTGACTAGGACAGCTCTGCAAAGGGCCCCAGCATCTGTGGGCCTAACACGCACCTGGAGGCTCAGGGCCATTGCTTTGGGGACCCAACTCTCCCACCGAGATGACTGCTTTCTTCATTGTTTGTAGGGGAGGGAACGTGGCCCCTCTGTAAGCCCAGAATCCTAGAATGTCACGGACCTCAAGAACATCTCCTCCACCTCCCAGAAGAGGAACCCCAAGCCCAGAGAAGGGCAGGGTCTTACCTGTGACCATACAGCGGCACAGCTGGAAGCAGACCCCAGGTCTTCTGACTTCCATCCGGCCCTGGAGAGTCCTGAGGCGACCAAGTACAATGGAAAGAGAAGAGCCTTTGAATTTCAAGTTTGATTCTAGCATTCATGGCCTGAGATGAAACACTTTACCTCACTGGGCCTCAGTTTCCACACCCGTAAAATAGAAAATAATAATAGTAAATACCTCCTCTACACGATTGCTGTGCGAGCTCAAACAATAGAATGTATAGAAGTTGCTTTGTAAATGACAAAGGGCTGCTTAAGTGCAACACAGAAATAGTTATTATTCTAGAACTTAGAGCGCTACATATATTAAGGACTCAAAAAACGTCTGCTGGTTGAATGGATGAATGTTTGTGGACTGGTGAGTGATGAACAAAGGGCTCCAGGAGCACTGATTTGTTTAGGTGGGTGGTATCGAGGAATGCTTCGCAGAGCCGGTGACTTGTGAAATGGAATTTGATGGAGGAGTAGAAGCCCATCGGGGAGAAAAAAAGGGCATGAACAGTGTTCAGAAATGGGAAAATGCAGCCATGCCTCCAAAGAGCCGTGGATACCAATTCCACATGCAGGTTTGGGCTCCAGACCCTGCTCAAAACTCACCCCTATCCTCAGGGCCTGTGCGTGGTATGTGGAACAGGGGGAGCTAGCAATTTATTAAATCCTAAAATATAACTTGTCCGAGAAGAAATAACCTTCTAATCTAACTTCCCATTTGATAGGTAAGAAAACAGAGGCTCAGGAGCTGACATGCCTTAACAAAGACCCTACAGCAGGCTCAGCAAACTAGAGCCTGTGAGCTGAACTGGCCCACCGCCTGCTTTTGTAAATAAAGTTTTTTTGGAACACAGCCACGCCCGTTCATTTACATATTGTCTATGGCTGCTTTCTTGAGACAATGGCAGAGCTGAGTGGTTGCAGGAGACCATGAGGTCTGTCAAGCCTAAAATGTTTGCTATCTGGCCATTTACAGGAAAAAGTTCAACAAGTCCTGTCCTACAGCAGGGTAGTGGCAGAACTAGGATGGGAGCCAGGCCCCCCGACTCCTGGTTGGGTGTTCTTTAACTCCGTGCGTGCATACCCTACCCTCTGGGGTCCACCTCGCCCCATGTCACACTGCCTGCAGGATGCAAGTTCAGGCAGCCAGGCTCTGGGCAGGCTCAGCTCCAGGACACATGGTGCAGCCAACAGGGAACACCCAGGCTGGCCACTGTTGCCCCCATGACCCAACAAGGCTTCCTGTTGGGAGCAGTTCAGTCCCTTTTGGGGGAGTCTGACAAGGAGATGCCAACATGTGCCTGCTTCTCCTCCGTGGGCAAAACAGGAAGAGCCAAAGCGTGTAAGTGTAGGACTCAGGCCAGCCAGATGCCAGACTTACAGACACAGCCTTTCAAGAAGCACAAGGGTGGGGGTGGGGGGACTGGCATCCCAGCCATCTGCTGAGGTGGCCAAGTCCACTTTCAATTGTGCTGTAGAATTCCTTTCTCAATGCCAGACTGTCCCTGGTGGATTCATTTAATTAAAACCCCACCAGATCCAATCTGTTACAAGTTCTAAGCTCACACATGTTCTATCCAGCTAGTCACAGTATATAGACAGGCCACAGGCCTGGGCCATGGCCACCTGCTGCAGTGGCTGGGCTAGAACAGACCTCACAGCCCCCAGGTCAGTGCCCTCCCGGGTTCACCCAGTGCTGCTGCCCTGTGTTGTGTGAGACACTGCCCGTTCGGGGCCTCCTGCTCTGTCCATCCTCCCTGGCTCCATCCCATTCAACCCTCAGGCTCATCTTTGATGACTCATTTCCTTGATTCACTCATTCAGCAGAGCTTTATGAAGTGCCAGTTACGTGCCGAGCACTCCTACGTGTGAGGAATCTGGTAGTGACAAAAGAGACAAAAATCTCTGCCCTCATGGGCCTTACAGTTTAAATCCACAAATACGAGAGCATCTCACACACTGTATCTACTCTTTCCTTTCTCCCCTCTCCTTTCCTTGCCTCCTCTTTCCTCCCTTCCTCCCCTCCCCTCTCCCCTCCTGAACCTAGTTTAGGGCTGAGCACTTGACAATGGGACCATGCAGAGGCCTCCTGATGCATCCTCCTGCCTGCTATCCCCACCCCTACACATAGGGATGCCAGGAATATCCATCTCCATGCCTCTTCGGCTGTACCTCCCCTGCTCAGGAGCTGTCAATGGCTCTTCACTGTCTTCAAGTTAAGATTTGAATTCCTGCGCCTCCCCTTCCAAGCTCTTCCCATTTTAGCCCTTGCTCACCATACCAACCTTTACTACTTTCTGCTCCAAATAACCCAGAACTTTTGCTGTTAGGTTTATAATGTTCATTTCTTTACACTTAGTAATAGATTTTTGTAGAAAATATAGAATCTATAAAAGAAAATTAAAAGTAATCCTGAGCCCATGATTCAAAGATAAACTCTTAGGAGCTTTTTAGTATATTTCCTTCCAGCTTCTCTTTCTGTGTGTGTGTATGTGTGTGTGTATAGCTGCATTTTTCATATTTGTATATTTACTGTGGGATCCCATTATGCATAAAGGGTTGTATCCTACCATTCGTATTTAACCTTCGATGGTGGTTTTCTATGTAATTAAGAGACTCCTAAGAACAGCACTTTAATGGCTACACAATATTCCCCCACATAAATATACCTTAATATGTTTAACCAAACCCTATTGGTGAACATTTGGACTGTTTGCAATTTTTCACAATGAAAATGCTGCTATAAACATCCTTGTTCATAAATCTTTGTTCCGATCTCTGGTTACTGTCCCAGGAGAGATTCCTAGAAGTGGCATTGCAGGGTCACGGGCAGACACATTTTCAAGGTTCTTGAGGCATATCGTGTAGCTGCCTTCCTGAGAGAGTCTGCCCGTCCCCCTCTGCCTCCCCTTTGTGAGCATGCCCATTGGCCTCGGGTTAATTTTCTCTGCCCCTAACATGCCACGTGTCTTCCTAGCATTGTGTCTGTTTCAACAGCTCCCCTCCATCAGAACCCTGCATTTCCCACCCATCCTTTAGAGCTCAGGGCAAATACCACCTCCTCCATGAAACCCTTCCGGATATCCAAACTGAAGTTCTCCACCACTAGCCCTCCCTCAGGTCCTGTCTTAAATTCTTCCTAAAACATTTCCTACCTTTGCCTAGCATCTTAATAATTTGTGTAATAATAACCTCTTCTTTGGGCGGGGCATTAAAGTTTTCAAAGTGCTTCCACTGAGATGTTTCATCTGATTCCCTTTCACATGGAAAGTGTGTTGGGGTCAAGGACTGTGGTTTGATCATCTGGGTCTACTTCCCCTGGCCCCATCACCCACCTCAAGTCTAGCCCAACCTCAAGCTAGCCCTTAATTTACTGGAAGTTTACGAGAGCTTTCACTATTCCTAGTCCTACCAGAACAGACTTCAGAGGGCTCCCCTTTGCAGCGAGGACTGAGCTAGATCAGAACGCCCTGGATTTCAGTCCTGGCTCTGTCCCTGCCCCTCTCTGGGCTTCAGTTTACCCATCTATAAAATGAACGAGTTGAACTACATAGGCTCCCATACTCCAGGATAGATGGCTCCCGCGGCCCCTGGCCCCAGGCACCCAGAGCAGCCCTGGGGTGCCTCCGAGGGCCCCTGTGCTAAGCCAGCCTCTGGGATAGGCCAGAGGGAGCTGGCCAGGGAGGCAGGCCTGGCTCCAGGCCAGGCTGTGTCTGCAAACACTGACCTTGGCTGCCGCGGGGATTTTCCATGACACCAGCACCACCCCCCTCAGCTCCCCCTAATCCCATGTGGGCCTGGGGAGGGAAGAGGAGGGGGGCTGTCCTACATCAGAGAACCCTGAACCGGAGTCATGGGGGCACCTGCGGATGGAAGAGAGCTAAAAGAGAGACAGAGGAGAGGGCAGTGGGAAGCTGGGGAGGAAGGCAGTGGGCGGGGGCCGACCACGGTGGGGAGTGGGGACAAGAGCTGGAAGAGGAGGCGGGAGGACGGGAAGAGAGGATCTGGAGAGGGGCAGGGCCGGGGGGAGGTGCTGTGCCTCCGAGCTGTCCTTCCCAGGCGCTCTGGCCTGGAGGGGGACAAACTCCAGACCCAGTTCTGCACACTGGTCCCTCCTGCCAACCCAGGTCCTTCAGGCCCCAGTGGTTTCCCAGGCCTAGCTCAGCCCTTGGCCAGGGCCGGGGACAGCAGGGGATTCCTTCTGGGCCCTGAGGCTGATTTCATTTTGCAGGGTCCTAGGGGCCACAGGGAGGGCAGGAGCTATGAGTCACAAAGGGCCCTCCTCCTATTCCCCACCCCCCCACCCCCGCTGCCGCCGACTGCTGGGTGTCTAGGGGAGGTTTCTCTCATCCACATCTCATACTTCTGGGCTGTCTGGGCTGAACAGCGTTATCTGAGCAGCTGCACCCACCCGGCCTTGTGCCGGACACTGAGGGGACTTGCAGGCCCTCTGGGGGCTCAGAGCCCTGCAGATCTCCTCTGCACAAATCCAGGCCTGAGAGCGAGGCAGAGGGAGAGGTCCCTCCAGCTTTGGGAAGGCGCTCCAAGGTTCTTGGAAAAGGCAAGGTCTGAGCTGGATCCTGCAGGATGGAAGGAGAGGGCCTGCGCTCCCCTCCCCATCTCCACCAGGCTGGGCAGCCTCTTTCTTCCCTCCCTCCCAGGGCCTGGGCCAGCTTCCTTCCGCCTCATCTCCTTTAACACACCAATTAGGTCCCTGCGGAGCCTCCGGTCCTACTTCCTGGCTTCTCACTGCTGCCACCTCCAGATCAAGGGGGCGGCTCCCTGTCTGTGCCTCAGGGTCCTCCGTGGGCCTTTCTGAGGTGCCCTCTGCAGGCCCAGCAGGAGAGCTCAGCCTGCTCTGGGGGTGCCTATGTCTCACAGTCAGTCCCCTGGAGCTGCCCCGTCTCCCTCAAGCCTCCAGTCCTCTCCGGCTGCCCCACCAGACCCAGACAGCACGCTGAGGTCACACCCGCTCCCCAGGAGCAGCTTTGCATCAGCCCAGCTTGGCCCAGGGTGCACAGCCTTTGGGTACCTCTGGCCACGGGTCACCTCATCCATCTTCTCTCAGGGCAAACATTAGCCCGGCCAGGGCCATATTTACATTAGATAACTAGGTCTGCGGGAAACCAAGAAACAGGTTGCAGCTAGGCATTGCCAAGGGCTGTGTGTTTCTAATCTTCAGAAGGGCTGGGCCAACCAGAGACGGGACACCAGAGAATCTCAGAGTCAGAGACCCGAAAGAAGGACCTTAGAGTTCTTGTTGCTACAGAGGAGCGTTTCCCAAACTGTGCTCCAAGGAACACTTGTCCAGCAATATGCACTGTGAGAGAAGTGTTCCAAGGTCATACAAGCAGGAAAACTTAAGCACATTCTCCCAACTTCAGCTGACCTTGCTCTTGAACACGTGTGTGGCTCTGATAAAGCCTCCACTTAAATCACATGACAACAAATGCAGTTGAATTCAGCATTCCTGCAATTTCATTTAACCAAGCAACACTTTTCTCATCCAACAGTTATTAATAGTCCATGAAATTGGTATTCCAGGAAATTACCTTTGGGAAACACTGATCTCAGAATGTCAATGCTGAAAGGAACTTTAAAGAACATCTAATTTTGATGTTCCCCCAATATTCATACTAATGATTAATATTTATTGATCCCAACATCCTAAGCATTTTAAGTCAACTAACTCATCAAGTCCCCAGAGCCACTCTATGAGGTAAGTGCATCATTATTCCCATTTTACAGATGAGGAAACGGAGGCACTTAGAATATTAAGTAACCTGGCCAAAGCTGAAAGCTGTTTGACTCCAGAGTCTGCTCTCACCTATACCACTAAACTGCAGAGATCCCTGTGGAAAATAGAAATATCCATTTTCAGTATTTCAAAAGCATAATAATAACTTAATTCAGTCTCAGAATCAGTTATCCCATGCTAATCAGAAGTTCTGACTGGCAAATGTGTTCCTAATTAATTTTGATGGGAAAATATTCATTTTTTTACAATTACCTATGCAATGCCTATTCTAGGTAGTAGCTACACTGTACTGATCAACATATTATACTTCATATGTAAAATATTTAAAAATTTAGACTGTATGAAAGGGTGTGGGTGAACAAAAAAAACAAAAAAGGCATCCATAGCAGGGGGAAAATGTGGGAACCCTTTATCTTGTCCTGTCTTTCCATGTCACAGATGAGGAAAATTGAGCCCCAGAGAGGAAAAGGGACTTGCCCAAGGCACAAGCTGGTTATGGTTAGGGCCAGGTCAGACTCCCACATCTCCCGCCTCCTAGTCCCAAGCTCTTGCTTCCACCCAAGGCTGTGGTCAGCTTTCTAACTTTGTGGCCAGCTAGGCCAGGGGTAAGAGGTCAGGCACTCAAGCTGGAGGGCATGTGAGGTCAATGGGAGCAGACAGCTGAGTCCAATCCAGCCAAGGCCATTACCAAGGGCTCAGACTGGTTATTTGTGCTTCGACTAGAAGGAGATAGTCCACAGAGAGAAAAAGTTCAGTAAGAGGGAGGGATGGCCCCCAACCCTCTGCATCTCCCTGGAAGACAGAGCTTTGGCCAGTTTCTGAGGCCCTTGGTGATGCTGGGAGGAAAATAGAAGAACTAAGGCCCCGGGGTTCCCATCCCACCTAATTTTTCCTGCTGTCTCAAAATATTCATAATTAATATTTATGTCCAGCCACATAATTTTAAAATCTAGCCACTTGGCTTCCTCAGGTAAATCCTATGCTCCAGCCAGGTTTCTAGGCCATCTCTCAGCTGGGTTGCTCCCAAGCAGGGGCTGCTGGGCTCTGGTTGAATGAACAGATCAACCTTGGTTATACTGAGCCAGAGGGCAGAGGACAGAGCGTTGAGTTTGGAATGGAATATCCCAGGTCATAGTCCTGGCTCTTCCATTCACTAGCTGTGTGATCTTGAGCAGGTCACTCTCCCTCTCTGAGCCTCCATCACCTCATCTGTACAATATAAGGACTGGGCCATATGGTCAGTAAGGACCTTTCTGGCTCTGAGCATATGGTGGATTCAGGAAGGGTAGCTGGGAGAAGAGGGGACAGGAACAGCCCCAGTCAGCTCTCTGAGAGGCAGGGTCTAGAGTCTCAGGGTCAGGGCGTGAGTTCTGGCTGGTCGGTCCATCAGGTATTATGAGGGAGGATCCTCATAGAATCAGCCCCGGAGCGTAGCCTCTGTGTATGTCCGCAACCCACAAGGACAGATGGAGTCCCTCATCCTGAGATGCGCGGGGCTGGACAGGAAGGAGAAAACGGGGACTCCCTTTGCCCCCTCTCCCTCGTAAAAACCAAGCCTGAGCACTGGGCATGCGGCAGGCCTGCTGGCAGGCAGACAGGCCTTGCCAAACTCCCAGTTACTTCCCAGAAGTTCCAGGGCCCCCTGGGAGTGGCTCCACCCCAGCTGGCGCCCCTCCAAGCTGGGTGCCCACGTCAGCAGGTCCTCCCAGCTCCCTCGCCCTTTCACCCAGTGACAATAGAAGAGGCGAAGGGGCGGGGGCATGCTGACCCTAGGCCCGATGCTTGGAGAAGCATCTGAATGCCTTGGCATTGCACCCCTGTTGCCATTTCTGCCCCATCCAGCTCAGGGCAGTGCCTGAGGACGAGGCTCCAAATGGACTGCTCTCCTCTCGGGTCTCAGTTTCCCATCCCGATCGTCTTCCTGGGTGACAAATTGGCTCTGAGGCATCAGAATGAGCGATGAGTCAGAAAGTCTAGTGGCCTTGGCCAACTCACGAGGCTTCTCCAGCTTTCATTATCCCAACTATAAAGTGGAGATAGTCATAATAATGACCTTGTAGGAAGTTTTTGAGAATTAAAGTTAAAAATGTATCTGAAGGATAAGATCTGCAGCCTCAGCGCGTGGTAGGAAGTGAGGGTGGGCCCTGGAGGGCACCTGACCCCAAAGGTGAGGCAACACTGGACAGGACAGTGGCCATGGCAGAGCATGAGACTTGGGGCCGGGGGGGTGCTCTGTGGGCAGCCCACAGTGGGTAGTGAGGCTGCCAGGCCGGCAGGCACTGAGTTTTCCTAAAGGATGGTGGACCGGGAGCAGTCACAGCTTATGAACAGACACAGGTGAGGTGCAATGGTGGTGAGAGGGGGTCCTTTTCCCTGACACTGGGATCAACTACGTCAGGGACTGCCTGCCACTCAGGACTGCACTTTCAGGCCGACTTTCCCCTGTGAGACCCCTCACTGCTCCTTCTGTCGTGAACTCTACAGGTTCCAAAGTACTTTTACGTCCAGTCTCTCCTTTGCTCCTTTTTTTTTTTTTTTTTTTGGCTGCGCCATGCAGCTTGCGGGACTTAGTTCCCTGACCAGGTATCAAACCTGGGGCCCTGCCAGTGGAAGTGCAGAGTCCTAACCACTGGATCGCCAGGGAATTCCCCCTCCTTTACTTCTGACAGCAGCTCTGGCAGCGGTGGCCAGGGTGGGGATTAACAGCTGTAGCTCAACCCCCCAGAGTGCAGAGCAGACAAGAGAGGTCCAAAGAGGGGAACGGATTTGCCCAATGTCACACAGCCAGCCTGTGGTCAAGCTGGGGCTGGTCCATGCCTCCCTATCCCTGTTCAGCCGTGGCCACAGTGCTGTTCCCTCCCCCGCATCCTATGCGGTGCCGGCCTGGGGGACAGGAAAGGGCAGGATGAGGAGCTGCTCTGGCTCGGAGCCTGTGCCCAGCTGTCGAGGTGAGTTGTGGTCTGGCTGCTGTGGCCGAGCTGGCGGGCACAATCTGTTCTCACCCTGCTGGGGTGCAGATGGGCCAGGCATGGCAGCTCAAGAGCTCAGCTAACCAGGCCCCTGGCAAAGGGTGACACAGTCACCAGCTAGTTGCCACAGTCAGGGAGCAGGGGAGCCCAATCTAAGGGCGGCCCACAGCCTCACACACCCCAGCAGCAGTCCCCCGACCTCCCTGAGCTTTAAGATTCACACGGCTTTAGACTGACAGAGATGCCAAGTTTACTGGAAATGAGCTGTCTGCCAGCCCAGGTGATCTCTTGGAAATGTGAGGGAAACCTGGCACTCCATTGTGAGCTGTTACTGAGCGCTTGATATGTACCAGACTCTGTGCTAAGTGTTATACACATTATCTCACTTATTTCTCCCCAAAAGTCCTGTGACGCAGGTGCTACTTATTAGCCCCATTTTACAGATGTGGAAACTAAGGATCAGAGAGGTTGTTTTTTTTTTTTTAGAAAACACACAGTCCATGGCAGAGTCAGGATTTGAATTCAGATCCCATACCAAAGCAGACAGTATCCTGCCATCAATTCATCAAACATATTTTGGGCATAGCCCATGGTCATGGCTGGCGACGGGGGGGGCGGTTAGGGAGGAACATGACAAAGTCCAGCAGTGCCCACCCCCACCCACCCCAAGCTAGTATTTAGCTGTACATATGTATTTACAGTTGGGGGACCTGAGTGACAGAGTAGGGGATGGTGGTAGTACTGGCCCTGGACTTCAAAGCTGAACATTCTCGGTGCCACTCAAAGCAGGGATCACTTCCAGCTGTGAGCAATCCAGGATGGCTGCAGAGAAGCAGCAGCATTTTTAAGTTTTGGGGGTTTTTTAATTTTTTTTAATTTATTTTATTTTTGGCTGCATTGGGTCTTCGTTGCTGCACGTGGGCTTTCTCTAGTTCCGGAGAGCAGGGGCTACTCTTTGTTGCGGTGCGCGGGCTTCTCATTGCGGTGGCTTCTCTTGTTGCGGAGCACGGGCTCTATGCTCGGGCTTCAGTAGTTGTGGCACGCGGGCTCAGTAGTTGTGGCTCGCGGGCTCTAGAGCGCAGGCTCAGTAGTGGCGGCGCACAGGCTTAGCTGCTCCGCGGCTTGTGGTATCTTCCTGGAACAGGGCTCGAACCCGTGTCCCCTGCATTGGCAGGCAGATTCTTAACCCCTGTGCCACCAGGGAAGCCCTTGGTTAAGTTTTGATAAGGCTTAAAAAGGTGGGAAAAATGGAAAGCATTACTTTATTATAATAATCCTGTCAATAAAAGTAATATCTTAATAGCTCAGTGAAGGAAGCAGGGCCAGGACCAGCAGACATCATTTTACAAATGAGGAAACATGCTCAGAGAGGGGGAGTAATTTGCCCAAGGTCACACAGCCACTAGTGACAGGGCCAGAACTTGTGCCTAGGGCTTCTGAGTTCCCATCTAGGGTCCTTTCCCCTCTAGGTCTCCAGGCAGAACTCTTGACTTAGGCCATGTGATGGTTGGCTCAGAGGGAGGCTTTGCCTCTGCCTGGCTCCTGGCTGGGTGAGGGCTGAGGGGCACGGTAGGGCGTGATAGGGTTGAGACTGTCTGACTGGTGATAGTAACACCTGGAAGGACAACCGGGGCCCTTGCTTTGACAAAGGCAATACCGCATCCCGATGAGGAGAGACCCTACATTGGGGCCAGGCATAGAGGATGACCCCAGGGCCCCACAGAGGGTTTGATGAGGACTCTGGAGCACTAATTCCTGGGGGGAGGGCACTGTCTCCTTTCTCCTCCTCTGACACGGGTGGGCCAGCTGCCTCTGGGAGGCTGGTGGGCCCCAGGGGCGAACTACCCCCATAAGCTTTGGCTGGAAGCGAGGAAGTCATCAAGGACCCCCAGGGTCCCTCCCTTCACACTGAATCACAGGATGCAGGACTCATTCAGTCCAACCTCCACCCCTTATAGTCAAGGAAACCGAGACCCACAGAGGACAAGAAACAAGTCCAAAGCCCACAGACACTAAACTAGAATCCAGGTCTCCCAGCTGACCTGCCAGTACCGTTTCACACTATCCACGCTGCCTCTAGACTAAGTTCCCAACAGCAGCACGAGTCAGCTCCTATTCTGGGCAGAGAAAATGGTCGGGTCTTTGAAGCCAAGCAGATTCTAATTCAAACGCAGGTTGCTCTGCCTCCAAACAGCGTGACCCCGGAAAAGTCACTTAACCCTCCCTGCTTCCTCTTTCCTTCCTACCTACCCCCTGGAGTGGTCATGATAGTAAGTGAGAAATCATCAGCAAGGAAGGAGCACAGTGCCTAGGGACAAGGATGCACCCATAACTGTGAGTCGTCTTCTCTTCGGCCAAAGGAAAAAGAGGCCAGACTCTGCGAGGTTGGGGAAGGAGAGGGGAGAGTAGGGGGAAGGGAGGCAAGTTTCTGGAAGGGCAGCCCCATAGCACGTGCTTTCTCTCCTCTTCCCCTTCTTCCCCCAGGCTACGGCCACGCAGCGCCCAGCACCGACGGCGGCAAGGTGTTCTGCATGTTCTACGCGCTGCTGGGCATCCCGCTGACGCTGGTCATGTTCCAGAGCCTGGGCGAGCGCATCAACACCTTCGTCAAGTACCTGCTGCACCGCGCCAAGAGGGGGCTGGGCATGCGGCGCGCGGATGTGTCCATGGCCAACATGGTGCTCATCGGCTTCTTCTCGTGCATTAGCACGCTGTGCATCGGCGCCGCGGCCTTCTCCTACTACGAGCACTGGACCTTCTTCCAGGCCTACTACTACTGCTTCATCACGCTCACCACTATCGGCTTCGGCGACTACGTGGCGCTGCAGAAGGACCAGGCGCTGCAGACGCAGCCGCAGTACGTGGCCTTCAGCTTCGTCTACATCCTCACGGGCCTCACGGTCATCGGCGCCTTCCTCAACCTCGTGGTGCTGCGCTTCATGACCATGAACGCCGAGGACGAGAAGCGCGACGCCGAGCACCGCGCGCTGCTCACGCGCAACGGGCAGGCGGGCGGCGGCGCCGGCGGCGCGGGCGGCAGCGCGCACACCACGGACACCGCCTCGTCCACGGCTGCGGCAGGCGGCGGCGGCGGCTTCCGCAACGTCTACGCCGAGGTGCTGCACTTCCAGTCCATGTGCTCGTGCCTCTGGTACAAGAGCCGCGAGAAGCTGCAGTACTCCATCCCCATGATCATCCCGCGGGACCTCTCCACGTCCGACACGTGCGTCGAGCAGAGCCACTCGTCGCCGGGAGGGGGCGGCCGCTACAGCGACACGCCCTCGCACCGCTGCCTCTGCAGCGGGGCGCAGCGCTCCGCCATCAGCTCCGTGTCCACGGGCCTGCACAGCCTGTCCACCTTCCGCAGCCTCATGAAGCGCAGGAGCTCCGTGTGAACGCCTTGCGGGGCCTGGAGCACCTGGGAGCGCGGGCGGGGCGGGGGGCTCCGGCCAGGAGGAGCAGCGGGGTCGGCGAAGAGACCGCCCCAGCCGCCTTTGGCGCCCCTACACCCCTCACCACCCTCCCCCCGCCCCCATCTCCGACTGTGCCTGCTTGCACCAGCCGGCAGGAGCCAGGGCTCCGAGCACCCCTGGAGCCCGCATCTGCGCCCTGCAAATTCCGAGAAATGTGAAACTTGGGGGTGGGGGTGGGGGGGTCGGGGAGGGAAGGCAGAAGCTGGGAGCCTCCCATCCCTTTGGAAAAATAAGGAGCTCCCCAGTTCGCAGAGGCCCTGCTGGTAACCAGACCATCACCCCCTCCCCCTGTCCCTTAGGGAGGGAACTTCGTGTTCCGTGTAAGTTTGCATCTCTATTTATACCTCTGTCCTGCCAGGTCTCCCACCTTCCCTTCGCTCCAAAAGTCAGGGTGTCTTTGTCGAGGTCACCCCACTCAGTCCCACTCCCCTTCCTCATCCCCAGCTGTGTCTCCCAGTCTCCCACTACCTTTTGTGTTGTTTTGCATGGCTTTGCAGTTACGGAGGAAATGGAAACCCAGCAGTCCCCAAAGCTAGTCCCCAGAGGGCAGGCAGATGGAAGCAAGGACAGGCAGGCTGCAGAAGGGGTGGAGAAGGGAGGGGGAGGCAGGGGCCCCACAGTCTGCAGGGTGGTCCCCTTGGTAGGTGAGAGCTAACTGGCCTCCAGCCACATCCTCATGTGGGGCCAGAGGGAGTCCAGCCTTCCAGACACTGCCCTTGAAATCAAACAGAAACCGCCTTGCCGTCGCTGGCCGCTGCTGCTAATAACCGACTCTTAGATCCGTGAAATGAGTTTGAAAACCCTGTCCTGACTACCCATTCATTTGATTCTCACCACACTCCAGTTAGGTCACCAGGGCAGGAGTTCTCATCCCCATTTTACAGATGACACTGAGACCCAGACAGGTGACTTGACTTGCCCAAGGTGACACGGGTAGCAAAAGGCAAAGGGGAGCAAGAACCCAGGCTGTTTGTTCTGAGCCTAAGTGCTCTTTCTTTCGACTCCTCTTCCCGCTCTTTGAAAGCAAAGTTCCCAGCCTGCACACCCTGGCATTGTGTGGGCAACTGGGCCTTAGACCAGAACCAGAGCCCAGGACTGAGCCAGTGCTGGGCTCAGCCGCTCCTCTGCTTGGCCACGAGGCAGGGCTCTGAGTGGGCTGCTGAAGCAGGGTAGGACCACTCAAGTCTCTGAACTTCCTACTTACAAACAGGGGAGTCCTTAGGGCCAGATAAGCAGAGCTGGGGCTGACAGCAGAAAGGCCAGGAGCTGGAGCTCTAGGAGTTGGGGAATTGGGCAGAGCAGCCTAGAGAGCTGGCAGGCATATCCTCCTGGGACGTGAACCCTGACCCCACAGCCAGTGTTGGTGCCTGTGTCCCAAGTAGCTAGAGGTAAGCCATAGCTGCAGCAAGGAACGCTCCTCCCAGGTGTACCCCCTTCCTACCCCACCTGCAACCCAGAAGCCCAGGTAGAGAGCAGCAGTTGGAGGTGAGACCCTAGGCTCCACGGTCAGGGCCCAGAGCTAGAGCTGGGACCGTGACTCAGGACAGCATCAAGGGATGGGTGAGGGGCCTCTCCCCCTCCAGACTGCCCCCTCTTACTGTTCCCGTGTCAGCTCCTTAACACTGCTGAGCAAGGCCAGCCCTGGCATTCAGGGAAGCTGTAGTGGAGGCCGCCAGGGTGATCAGCCTTAGCCCCACCCTGACCCTGCGCTCCAGCCTCTGGGCACCCCTGGGAGGGAAGAAGTCTGGCCTGGCCTGTGTGTGAGTCCTGTCTCAGTGTGGAGGAGCTGGCTGCCCAGGTGCCACAGAGAGCAGGGCCCGGGACCCGGGGCTGCCCTCTGTGTTTATGTTGGGGTGCCTCTGTCCGTTGTGCGACCCTGCCCTCGAGGGGTCCCGTCCCGTCAGTCCCAAGGGAGCCACAACCAAAGTTGTAAGGAGATGGTGGGGAAGGAGGCCGAATGGCCCTCGCGGAGCACGGCAGACTGCTCGGTCTCCGGCCAGGTCTTTCCTAGGGAACTGGAAGGCCGATGTTGCTTCTCCCTCACCCCCTCCCACCGAAGGCAGACTTTCTGCTTCCCCAATGCCTTATGCCTGGGCACACTGCCACAGAATATGCAATACGTGTGGGTGACATGCCCCCGCGCCCACACCCTCACCCCGGGCAGCCCCTGGACCCCGCAGGCCGCAGCTGCCACGGCCTCCCTTCAGCCCCTCCTGCCTATCTGTCTTCACACTGAGAATGGCACCTAATAAATGCTGTCCATGGAGACCAGGGTCAGGCTCAGCCGCTTCTGTCATCATGTACCCTTGGCACTGCCAGGGAGTGGCCACGCCCCCTCTGGGGTCTGAGGACACACCCAGCAGATGCAGCTCAGGGGTGAGATACATCGCGGGCACCTCTCTTCCAGGTACATTTTCCTCTGGGTGTAGAGGGACAACTCAGCCTGGGACTGGGCCCCAGAGCCCAGGATAGACCCGGAAGCAGATGCATCCTGAAGTGGTGCCGGCGCCTGGAATCAGCTAGCCAGTGGCTTCACTGAGTACAAGCCACAGTGGCCTGTGACACCACAACCCGTGCCCATCTCCCTGTCTGTCTTTCTTTCATGAAACAATACTTAACCCCTCCTACAGCCAATGCATTCTAATACTTTCTGTTCTAGTTCATGCTATAAAATGCTGGTCACAACCCACTAAATTGATTTCTCTCCGCACTAATGGTTTGCTCCCTGCAGATTGAAATACACTAGAGAAATAAAGGCAGTGTGGGTAAGGCTGCTTTATCCCAGTCCTCCCACCTACCCACATAGGTCAGTTGAAAAATACAGAGAGAGACCTATTTACTGGGGATCCAGGGGTCGAAGAAAGAAGTGGCAGCACCTGCAGGAGGCAGGACACAGCCAAGCCTTGTGTGACGGCGCTCCTGGCTGCTCCTTGCAGCTGCAGGCAGGCCCCTGGGACACACTGCTTGGCCTTCAGCCCTTGCGGGGGCCACGGCACAACCGGCCCTGAGCTCCCATTGGCTCGCCGCACCTAAGACCACCTCATCAAAAGCCAGGGCTTCCTGCCCATGGCCTATCTGCCTCTGTCTTTCTCAGAAGAGCTAGGTTAAACAACGTCGTTTTTGAGGTCATCAGTGACTAGTCCATTATTGCTTTGACTTTCCTAAGCAGTTCCTACAGGACATAAACTTGCTGACACTTGCCCTCCTTTCTTCATCGCCTAGGGTGAAATAATCAGAATTCGAAGGCATTCCCCAAGGGGCTGCAGTCTTCCCAGTCTTCCGAGGGGTGATCAGAATCGTGGCAGCAGTGACCTGCACCCCAGCCCCTGCCCATAGCTCCTAAGGGCTCAGAATTGCCCTCGGTCCTGCCGTGGGCTCTTTATCTCCAGGTGATGCCATCCCCACCCTCCTCACTTCCACACAGCCTCTGAGGCATCCTGCACTAAAAAAAAATATATGTACAGCAAAACAAAAATAGAAAACCAGCACCCCAGAGCGGGGTGGGGTATAAATATACCAAGACTCTGACTGATGTGGTTCCTCTGTGCCAGCCTCAAATGGAAACAGAAGCTTCCTGGGAGCTAAGAGAGGAAAAGGTCTGCAACGGAACTCTTCCGCAAATGTGTCCCATGGTATACCTGTGGGGAAAAGAGTTCCTTGGTCAGATGAATCTGGGGCAACATTGCACACATCGCTCAAGTGTGGAGCTTCCCGAGACATCTTAGCCCAGTGAAGGTTCTGAAAAGCCCAGCGGCAGACACAGCTGTTTACCTGTGCTTAAACTCACAGCATTGCCCAAAATCACTCCCAGCACCAGCCCTTCTGTTTGCACGACGTCTCCTCACACGCCGGGTCCCACAGAGCACGCTTTGGGAAATGCTGATCTAGTGAAACCTACCCTCTCAGTAAATTCTAAAAGGAGCTTAGCTTATAAGTCCTTCTATAACTGAAGGCCGTGACATTATGAAATACAAATTTTATTCCCCATTATACGTCAGTTCAAACCAAGGCTCGGAGTAGCTCCCTTGCCAAGATCAGGCAGTGGGCTGGTAGCAGGGTTGGGATTTGAGCCCAGGCCCGGTGGCTCCGAAGCGTCAGCTCTCAGCCACCTCACTGCGTCCTGTCCCCAGGTGGTCCACGTCTCCAGCAAAAGTTTGGTGGAAGTCGCACAGCTGTTTAGGACGTGTCATTTCTTATTCAGAATCTTGGTGAGTGGGGAGGCCATAACCTAAAAATGTCTCCCTTCAAAGATGACAGATCCTGATGCAGCCAAGAAATTCTGTTCCATCTTAAGTCCTCGCACTCCCATAGGTAGGACCCTTTAGCTCTTTCTTTCTTTTAGCTTCACTACAACTTATCTCAGGAAGCCAGGGGCAGGGGAGGGATGTCTAGGGCCAGGGAAGAACTTCAGAACAGACACACTGTCAGAGGAAAAAGCAACAGCCCCACCTCAGGGCACACCTCGCCGTCTGCACTGAGTAGCATGAAGCTTAAGCCCCCCTCTCACTCCCGAAGCTGGGTTCAGCCTAGAAGGCTGAGACATCGTTTCCCTAGGGGCCTTTGAACAGCCCAGTCTGTAGTGGACACGGTCCCCTCCTCTTGCCCAATGATGCTACAACAACAGCCTCAGGCACTGCCATCACCTTGGTCAAAGTTTGCAAAGAATCACACACACACACACACACACACACACACACACACACACACACACACAGCAAAGTGATTCAGTTATATATATATATTCAGTTATGTATATATTCAGTTTATACACACACACACACGCACACACACACACACACACACACACACTCCTCTAGATTTCTGGTCCAGCTCCTCTTTCTCAGAGGAAGGGATTTGGGTTCAGAGAGAGGAGGTGAGATGCTCCAGGTCAAGAGGCAAGATAGCGGTGTAGCCAGGATTGGTATCCAGATAACCTCACTTTCCACACTCCCTCCCTGCACACCCACACAGAGTAGGGGCCCAGCGTTCTCTGACTGATTTCAGATGAAAGCTGCTAATCTCTGAGGTTGAGTCACTCTCACTCTCATGCTGGAAATTTCCCACATCTACATCTGGACACACACCAGGAGACTCACAGCCCCGCCCCTCATTCACCCAGCTGCAGGGGAGGGCCTTGTGGGTAGTACCACCCCTTAGGATGGGGGCTGTGATGGAACTGACATGATCTTCTCCATGATCTTCTCTGGCCGTGAACTCCCCGAAAATCCACGCTAAGGGCGTTTTCCATTTACAAAGCCCTCTCACTTCATTCTCTCGTTGGCTTGTTGGACAGCTCTGTGATTTAGGTGAGGATTAACGCTCCCATTTTACAGATGACAGAACTAAAGAAAGACTCAAGGTCCTGAGAGCCGGCACTGTTCCACATTCACTTCCATATAGTTGATGGTTGTGCCGGGCCATGGCTCCCTGTGTGCCCCAGTACCTCTGGGCCCCAAGTGTCCCCCACAGTGTGCCAGGCTGGTTCCCATGGGTTGGGGAGGCCCAGGTGGATGTGACTCACAGAACCTATTAGCAGAAGGAGACAAGGAGTCATGAACATTTTACCCACTTCACCATGAGCCCTGAGCAAACTTTGTCCAGAGCCATGGACTTTGGATTAAGGGAACCACAAGGCCCTTAATAACAACCCCCGCCCTTCAGCTGGAAGGGCCACAGGATCCCTGGGAGAAGGTCGTGACTTTGACCCAGGCCAAGTCCCTAAGTCAACACTCTTCCACAGCTCTTCTTCCCTGAAGAGGGAATACGTGAACAGGTCCTCCCTGACTACAGAGTATTCTGGTCTGACTACTGGATCAGAGTGGTAGGAAGAAGGCCCACAGCCCTGGGCTTGTTCTGGGCCCAGCATCAGGGTTTGAGAGGTACTGTCCTCCCAGATTGCACACGTCCAACTGGGAAGACTGAGGGTGCCGCTGGGGCAGGGAGCCTGGCCTGGGCTCTGTTGTGCTTTGTCCTCACCTCTGTGGTAAAAACTCTCATTCTGCCCTTATTTCAGGCCACCAAAACTTCTAAGGAAACTTCTGGCTGCCAGAAGGTACTGTGCCAGCCTCTCTCCAAAGGTAAAGGACATGCCCGAGAATCAAGGGTATGTTCATTATTGAGCGCCTGCTATGTGCCACAGACTTTACAAATCTCACAACCACCCAGTGAGGCAGGTGCTGTTACCCTCATTTTGGTAGATGAGAAAAGTAAGACTCAGAGAGGTTAAGTGACTTGCCCAAGGTCACACAGATAGTAAGTGGCAAAGCCGCACCCAGGACCCTCTGGCTCTAATGCTCAGGCACTTTCCAGGGCACACCCATGCCTGGAATACATCTAGTCCAGCCTCCCCACAAAACAAGAATTGCCTCAACATCTTCCCTACCAGGCCATACAGCCTCGGTTTACAGGACCCTTGCTCTCTGAGGCTGCCCCTTCATTCACTGAAAAGCAGCTCTAACGACCACATGGAGACATTGACCATATTCTTTCTATTGAGACAAGAACTGCTTCCAGTTCTGGCTGTGCCTTCTGGAGCCACAGGAAGTAATTCCCTCTGTTTCTGGCATTGCTCTAAAGGATTCAAGATGGCTCCCCACGTGGACAGGTACCTCCCAGTCTTCTCTAGGTTAAATGTCCTATTCTTTCAGCCACACTTCCATAAACAGTACATACAGACCTCTCACCAGCCCTTCTCCGGAAGAGCTTCAGATGACTTCTTCCCCAGGAGTTTGATCCGTCATGTGCGGTCCAGCCGCACAGAGGTGATGAACATCCTCTCCCTTGCTCTGGACGTTCCTATTAATGCAGCCTAAGAGCACATCTGACATATGGACAGCCACCTCACGCTGAGCTTGCAGCCCACCAAAACTTTCCCGGAGCTTGTCGTGTGAACCACCGTGACAGACACTACCGGTTACCTAATCGCGAGCCATCCTTGCGCCCTTCTGCCTTGATGGCAGAGAGGGAGACCTTCCTCAGGTGCTCACCCTCCCGCAACGCCTGTTCCAGGAAATCAGCCAATCACGGTGACCTCAAGCAGCTTTCCAAAGACTAAATTAGTACGAGTGTGTTCCATTCTGGTTAACGGGTTCTTCAGAGAAGTCTGCTGGGGGCTACTAGGAGAGGCTTTCCTAAAAGAAGTCACAAGGGAGGAAATGCCACTCTACTTTGACTGGACCTTGCCAGGTCTATGTGTGATGCCTGGAATGGTGACAGCCATGAGAGAAGCCGTCATGGACGCAGTGGGGATGGCAGAAGGAGAAGATGGAGAGCTTATTTGTCACTGTGACAGTGAGCGGCCCCTGGAACCCCTGACCTCAGGCCATCTCGTCACAGGAGACAAAAAGTGTAAGACCCAGATGGGTTTTCCATTACTGGCAGCTGAAAGCCCCATGGCCCTCAGGCTCCTGCAACGGGATTATTGTACTCTCTGAACCTGGTGGGCCCCAAGGGAGAAATGGCTTTGTTTTTCCTCCCTTCACGGCCTTTAGCAACACTAGCTTGAGTCTCCCATTCCTCCTGCCTCTTAAATATCAGCTGGGGCTAATCCCAGAGCTTTGTGGTCACTCTTGGGTATCAGGAAGTCCAGTCCAGTCTAGTCCAGTTTAAAACTTTAATCTCAGATCCATTTTAATGCTCATATTCTCCCTGTTCCCAGAATAGACCATCCTTCAGCCGAAGGGACTTAGAAAGGGGAGGAGGCATGCTCTTCTCCCCAGCCCCTCCTATTTCTGGCCCTTCCACAGTCTCAGGCTGGGGAGAGGAATTTAAAAGGCAATGGAGGGACTTCCCTGGTGGTCCAGTGGTTAAGACTTCGCCTTCCATGAAGGGGGTGCAGGTTCCATCCCTGTAAGGGAGCTAAGATCCCACGTGCCTCATGGCCAGAAAACCAAAACATACAACAGAAGCAATATTGTAACAAATTCAATAAAGACTTTTACAAAAAGAAGGCAATGGAAGCCCTCCGTGTGGCCTGGCTCCCAACGCTGGCTCTCCAGGGCCCGGTGTGGGGTTTTCAGAACCCACACAGGAGCGTCTTCGTCGCCCTGTTCCACGGAGGGGCAACCCAATGTCCCCACAGGATCTAGCCCGCGGGGGTCCCCCTACAGCCTCCTCTGGCCCCGCAGCCTGCCCTCTTGGGTGGAACACTGTAAAAATCCAAAGGTGGCCCAGTCAACTTCCAGTGTCCACTTGGTCCACAGGACACTCCCACATCCTGACCATGCCAGTCAGTGGGAGTACAGACGGCCCCCAGGAACCCCTGCCACCCCTCCCCAGTGCTCTTCACCCTTGTTCAAATAAGCAGAAGATGGAGCAGCAAGTTTATGTCTAAGTAGACACCCAACCTGGGAAGAAGATGCTGTCTCCCCTTCTGGTAGTTTCACTGAGGGATTCCTGGGAGCCCGCTGCCCCAACCTGGCTAGGCTGGAGAGGAGGGAACCACAGCATTCTTCCCCCAGATTGACAGCTCAGAACTAAAGTGATTCTCCCTCCTCTCTCTGATGTCCTGCTTATTTACCCAGGCCGGGGAGGACTGAGGACATCTCTTTGCCCCTGAGTGTGCATATGCCAGGTAGCAAATGCCAGGGTAAGAGAAAAAGTCAACGCCTGTTATGTACCTTTCAAGCCAGATCTTTCCTGCGAGGTAGCTGAGCAGCTGCTTTTCTTAATGTCAGTGCAAGATCTCGCTGACTTAGCGCCACTAGAATCTCATCTGGTTGGTTCCAGGCTTTTGATGATGTTCTGGGTGTTGAAGCCTGGTTCCACTGTTAAATCTACTCCCGCTCTCTCCCAGCTCACCCACAGATTTGATAATCCAGCTTTCTGTGCCATTATTCAAGCCTTTGATGAAAATATCAAAGAGAACAAGACTGAATAGAGGACCCTTAATTTAGGACGACATTTATTCCAGCGTGTTCTTGGTGAACTGTTACTGGCTCCAGCTACTTACCACTTCCTTTTATCTGTGCTCTAAAACTGTCTGTTTAATCAACGCTCACAGGTGATGAGGCTCCAGTCCATAGCTCTCCAGTCTCCCAGGATGTCAGTGACCTGGGCTGGGGATTTGGACTTGCTGAAAATAGCAGGTGCTTCCTCGCCTAGCTCAGCCTTCACCCTCTTCCCCCCGCCACCGCCTCGTTTGGGCATCATCATTTAGCTCAGCTCTGCCCAGCCACACCCCAGCCCCAGCCCCAGCCCCAGAGCTGAGCACCACCCATTCATCCCCTTCCCGGCTCAGACTCAGCTCCTCTCTCAGGCAACTGGTCTGTCCCTGAGGGGAGGGGCGGGGGAGGGGCAGTCACTGGAGCACTCAGATGACCTTAAGAGTTGAGATCTGCCACGGGAAGCTGCTGACGTCCAGGACCCTGAGGTCAGCTGGGGCTGGGGTGGGTGGAGCACAGAATATGTATTAAGCAAACGCCAGGAGCTGGGCTAGATGTGTTACCAGAACCTCATCACAGCCCTCATCACATCAATTGTCTCCATCTCCTGGGTGAGGAGAGGAGGTGAGGGAGGTCACACCATTTGCCTAAAGTCACCCAACCAACCAGTAAGTGGCAGAACCAGTTTCTGACCCCGAGGCTGTGGTTCCACCTTCCAAACTGGCCACCATACCCTCTGGGTAGCTGTGCTGCTCTGTTTTCTCACCTTCCCAGATTCCCTCCCAGGCAGTTAGGGACCGGCTGCTGCTTCAGCAGCCTCTGGAAGACAGGGTAAGCCTGAGCACAGCCCTCCCTGAGCCCCCGGGAGGGAGTAGCAGGTTGAGGGCAAGAGGAGGGGGGAGGAGGGGGAGGGGGTGAAATCAGGCTGCAGGGAAACGAGTCCAGTGTTCCCAAGACCTGAATGATTTGGGATTAATCTTCCAGATCTGGCACCACAGATGTGATAGGAATCTGCTGCTGCCCCGCCCCCTCCAGCCCATCGCGGGCGAACAGATGGGCAGACCCCTCCCTGGGGTCTAAGTAGGGCACTGCTGGGGCTGCCTGGAGGCAGGGAGGGAGCCAGTGAGCCGGGCAGGGAGAACAGGGGCAGACCTAGCTCCACCTCCCCTGCCCGGGCCCCCCAGCTTCCAAGGTGGGTAGACTCCGAGGGTCAGCTGTCTGCTGCCAACGGTGAGTGTGGTTGCCACACGAGGCAACGGCTCCAGTCCCTGGAGCAGAGCCTGGACGAACATTGCAGGGGATTCATGCACAAGTCAGGCAGTCCTTTCTAATTCCAAAGTCCTTCACCTGAGACCACTGGAACGGATGAGGAACAGGAGCTTCCTCCTCGGGGCTCTAGAGCAAGGCTTGGGCAGCGCTGTGCCCGGAGCACCCTGGTCCTAACCAGGCCCAGACTCTACACGGGCCCTCCCATCACCGTGAGCACAGTGCGGCGGAGCAGGCCCTGGGAGGCCGGGACAATGCAGACACGTAAAGACAGCAGCTGTCAGGGCTAGAGGCACCTGAGGGCCCATGAGTCCTCTTTATGTTCCAGAAGCGAACGCTGAGGCTCGGCGAGGAGAGGGGACCTGCACACAGGGAGTGGGTGACAGAGCCAGGGGGGCTGCCAGCTCCCAAGTAGTGCTCCTTCCCTATCAGCACAAGCTGCCGAGCTTTACTTGTAACAGCAAAACACAGGAACAACCCAAACGTCCACCAGCAGGTAAATGGATAAACCAACTGGGCATTTCCATGCCGAGAACTAGTTACCACTCAGCAACAGGAAGGGATGAACCAGTGCTACATGCAACATGGATGAGAAACGAAAGATCACAGAAGTCAGACAGAGAGGACACACTGTAGAATTCCATCCATTTAAAACTCTGGGAAGTGTAAACTGGTCTAGAGGGACAGACAGCAAATCGACGGTTTACAGCGCCAGGAGGGGCACTTTAAAAGGGGGCACAGGAAAGATTTGGGGTGGGGGTATATTCACTGTCTTGATTGTGCTGTCGGTTTCGCAGGTATGCACACATGCTGGGGAGGGGAGGGGGCTGATGCGGGGGGAGAGCTGGCCGGGGAGGGGATGGACATGGAGTAGAGCTGGCCCTGACGGAGCCTGGAAGGAAGGCTGGGATGTAGCAAATGGCAAAGGCACTGCAGAGGCAGGAACTTGAATGAAGGCTCAGACAAGGCAATGCTCTCAGAAGGATCCAGAACAATGGGAAGAGCCCAGGGCTGCTTGGGATGGGGAGGGCGTGGGGCTGAGGAGGGAAGCTCTGTGTCCATCTCCTTCGTGGTTATATCTCTGGAGCCTCACAGGTACCTACACTTAACAGGCATCAAAAGATGGTTGTGGGGCTTCCCTGGTGGCACAGTGGTTGAGAGTCCACCTGCCGATGCAGGGGACACGGGTTCGTGCCCCGGTCCGGGAAGATCCCACATGCCGCGGAGCGGCTGGGCCCGTGAGCCATGGCCGCTGAGCCTGCGCGTCCGGAGCCTGTGCTCCGCAACGGGAGAGGCCGCAACAGTGAGAGGCCCACGTACCACAAAAAAAAAAAAAAGATGGTTGTGGACATGTGGGAGGGAGAAGAAAGAGGAGTGAAAAGAGGAGGAGAGTGGAAGAGAGACCCTGGATGCATCCACCAAGCTGGGGTGTGTGGGTATATTATTCCACAGGCAGCAGGGAGCCAGGGCAAAGGAACAATGCATGTAATTTAGAGTTTCAGAAAATACGCCTGGCAGCAAAGTACAAGGACCTCCACTCTGTCCTGATGGATGCAACTGCTCTCTGGAAGGACTGCTCCATCTCTATACCAGCCTGGACAGGGGAGTGGCAGGGGGCACATAGCAGGCACTTCTCCAAGAGCTGAGGGGGCCTGGGATGCCCCAGCTGCTGCTTCCAGAGCTGAGAACAATTTACTCCTCTTGTCTGCCAGGGAGGCCAAGGAGGGCCTGTGGCACAGCTAGGAAGGGGGAAGATTTTCAAAACCCTGTGATGGAATCTCCCTGGCTCTCCCCGGCCTCATGTTTCACAGGTGCTTCCAACTCACGGATCAGATCCTCCTGTGGCAGCAGTAGCCCCAACAGCCCTGCCTCCAGGGCAGGAAGGAGGAACACAGGCCTGTAGGAGTGTATGAGGCCAGGAGTGGCAGGCAGGTACCACATGTCCACTTGGCTCTTCCACCCCCCAACAGCTGAGGAAACTCAGAAGACCCAAGTCCCTCCCCCAAGAGACCACCTCCCCCAGGGCCAGCTCTAGGCTGGGAGTAGGGGTGGGCAAATGAATGGGCTTCCAGGATGTTGGGCCAGCTGTCTGCCTGGACCAGACTGCTGTCATCCTGTTTTCAATTCAAGCATCAAAAATGAATAGCAGCTGCCTGGGGTGTTAAGATGAACCTTGTAATCTACCATACCCAGCACATCACTGTACAGTTGACCCCTTCATCTCCTCCCTGAACGTGTGAAGCAGTCAGACCCTACAAATAAGGGTTGCATGCTTCAGCTAGGCCTGTGGACTTGTCTATAAAGTCCCACAGCTAAAACGCTTAGGAGGAGGGAGCTTCAGCTTCCAAGCCAACCTCAAGAAGGGCCCAGAAAGCACGAGGACGGGATGGATCTTTATGAGGAAATTTACAGACAGCTCAGGGTAGGACCAAGCTGTCCCAGCCTCATGGGTCTGCCATTACGGAGAGGCCCCGAAGGGACCACCTTATCCTGCCCCTCGGTTTGTAAATGAGGCGACTCATTGCTGAAATAATGTGTCCGTAGTCATACAAGGAGAGTGGCAGAGCCAGTCTCGGCCTGAAAGGCCTCTCTGGTTTTAACAATTGGGGAGAGCACTTCTCCCTTCCTTCCTGTCGATTCATGGGGAAAAATCTGACTCTTGCATGCGGACAACGTCCTGTGTCACCGAGGATGCACTGGGAGCTGCCGGGGAGTCAGTGCAGGCCCAGGTCCCGTCTTCAGCAGGGCTGTAAAGCATCACATGGGGCTTGCCTTTCCCTGCCTCGGTCGGCCTAGGGCAGAACTAATCACTGCACAAGATTTGACCAGAGTTAGAAGGAACCCCAAAGGCTCAACCTGCCTCATTTCACCCATCAGAAAACTGAGGCCCGAGAAGGACCAAGGAGGCGGTCACAGGAATCTGTACCTTCAGCAGCTCTGAACCGAGAGAATAAGAATCAGGGAGAGGCCTGGACCGGCTGGCCCAGGGGTTCCTTGGCAGGGAGAGGGTGTGCTTGGGCAGAGTTACGAGGGGCATAGGCTCACCCCATCCCCTGTTCCCACAGCACAGGCAGATACCCTGAAGCCTGTCCCCCAGGGGTCCATGGCCAAGTTAAAATTCTCTACTGCAGGGAAGAGAACAGCCACCACTGTTGAATACCTACCAGACGCCAGCGCTGTACAAGGCAGGAATCACTCTCCCCACTTTACAGATGAGCCCAGATTCGGGGAGGTTGAATGATCTGCCCGAGGTCACAAAGTGTGAAGGAGCAAAGCCCGGACTGAAAATGCAGTGTCCTTCCCACCTCACCTCACTGCCCTCAGCCTGGGCCTGCTCTTTGCTTCTGGAAGGAATTGCCCAAGCTCGTCTGTTCAGCCAGCAGCCCTGAGATGGGGCCTCTGCGGTCCTTCAGCTGCCTCTCTCCAGCCCATGCTTCTGGGATCATTCAGTGCTGACCCCCGGCCCCCGCCCCAGGGCCCCTCACACAGGAGTCCCCTCATCAGATGGTGCGGAGACAGCCCAGGCCAGCCAGGACCAACTCACCAGACCCACCCTTTGAGAATCTCCAAGCAATCAACGTGGGAATCTGCATTTTCACAGGAACCTTTTGGAAGCACTGTTTTGGAGAAAGAAAGTGAGAAAGACTGGGATCTGCTGCTTTCAGTAAAGATCTCCCGCAGGTCTCTCTATGTTGGAGAAAGGAAAACCTACTTCCCCCCTCGACTCTCTCAGGCCTAAAGCAAGCTGGTTTCGATTCCCCTTGGTGGAATCAAAGGAGCCCCTTCCGGGAGGCACAACCTCATGTGGTGAAAAACATCCCCATTGTGTGGGGGAAGAGGACGCCCCTTCCTCCAGGCACCTCCATAGCTGAGGGAGCCGCTCAGCGGGAAAGAGAGCTAGGAGGTGCCGATGCCCCGCCCACACGGTCACGTCTCACTCCGGAGAACATGTCCTCCCCTGACACACTTGCCCTGCCTGCCCCCTCAGGCTAAAACCCATCTCTGCTGTGGAGAAAAGGTCATTTGCCTGGAGTCGCTAAAAATTACACATTAACAGTCCTACTGATTTCCAGCCATTTCAAATGCTGGCTTTGGCCAAAAACTTCTTTAAAAGGTCATCCTCCCTTCTTATTCCATAGCGTTCACATTTTATAACATTTAAACAGAACCGCTTTCAAGCAAAGATAGGCAATACTTTCCTCGAATGTCCGCATAAAAACTAAAATCTGGGAAACGTCTACATTGGACGGCTAGGGAATGCCTTCTGAGCCCAGCAGTGATTAGCTCCATCTGCAAAGTAGTTCAGAATACTGCTGCCTCACATGGGGAACCTCCTTCTCCGAGAAGCCCTCCTGCCTTCCATCTGGGCTCGGTCATGGATATCAGTACCCAGGAGCGTCCTCCATAGACGCAACTGAGTCTCCACTCTTTATATGCACGAAAGCTACATTTACTGAGCTCTTCTGATGTGTGAAGGTCAGAAACTACTAAGGGAACTACATATAATTGTTTATTTGCCAGATCAACCCTATAGGGTAGCTATGACTATTATACCCGTTTTGCAAATGGGAAACAGAGGCTCAAGGAGGTCAAGAGACCTGCCCAGCATTGATTCCACAGCCCATGCCCTTCAAGGCCGTCTGCCCCAGCCAAGGAATCCCTAAACTGACAGGGCGTCTGAAACCTTGTGCCAGGCCTGGGGTCCTGCCAACCTCTTAAGCAGTCCACTCTCCCATCATGGTTGAGGACACTTGACTGCACCCTCCACCATTTGACCCCTAGAGAAGCTGAGCCCTCAGCTCCTCTTTTTGTTATTCTGCATCTCTCTGAATCACTTACCTTACAATGCCCAAGATACTCCTGGGGCGGATGCTTTTTGATGTTAAAGTTTCCTCACGTGACTCACAAACATTTTTAAAAGCTGGATGGGCCCCAGCCACAGCATCTCTCCTTTAGCAGTAGGGGCAGCACACCATCTAGTGGCTGTGTGGTGAACCTCGTATTGGCCAACCTTCAGGGGCAGAGCCCAGGATCTGGGAGGCCCTTAGGTTGTCAGGTGGTCCAACTGAAGTTCAGAGGGGGGAAGTGACCAGCCTACAAGCACACAGCAAGTCAGTATTCAGTCCTCAGGACCATAACCCAGTTCTTGGGAAGCAAGACTGTGCTTCCCAAACTTCCCACACACTTTCAGGGAAGCTGTGTGTCTGGGAGAAGGCCTCAATTCTGGTCGTTGTGAAAATGAAGTGTCCCGTTCATAGGTGCACCATCTTCCTGGTACTGCATCCTTTATTCTGTTTATCATTTTTGAATAGGTAAAGGTACATATGGTATGAAATCCAAAAGGTAGCAAAAGGGTATGTGACGAAAAGTGAGTCTTTTAGCCCTCTACTGCCAAATTCTGGGATTATCAGTTTCTACATGTCTGTCCAGAGTAATCTTTGTAATTTACAAAGATTTTTTTTTAACTTTTTTACACAAATGATAGCTTTTCCTGCACAGGGCACTTAACAAGTCACCTTGGGGACTTCCCTGGTGGTCCAGCGGTTAAGACACGGCACTCCCAATGCAGGGGGCCGGGGTTCGATCCCTGGTCAGGGAACTAGATCACACATGCCGCAACTAAGAGCCTGCATGCAGCGACTAAAAGATTCCCCATGCCGCAACTAAAGATCTGCACGCCACAACGAAGATCCCACAGGCAGCAAAGAACATCGTGTGTGCCGTAACTAACCCGGCACAGCAAATAAATAAATGTTTTTTTTAAAAAAAAACAAAACAAACCAAAAAAAGGCATCTTGGAGATCACTGTACATCCGCATATAAAGAGCATCCTTGTCCCTTTGTAAAGCCACCCTGCATTCCCTGTGGGGGGTATATGGAGGTACCATTTAACTACTATACTTTCGATGGACATTTAGGTGTTTCCCAATCTGCTGCTTTAACAAACTCATACGGAAAATCCTTTAGAATAAATCCCTGGAAGTGGCATTGCTGGAATTATCAGCTGTGATTCATTTTGGTCTCATACACCAGCAAACCCAATATAATAAGAGCTTAAATACTTCAGGCCAGAGATGATGTTATGAAATAAAGGCAAAGAGGAAAGATTTGAGAATGACCTTATGAGGGCCTGAAGCTGGAAGGAGCAGGTGCTGCCTAATCTAATCATCTCTGGTCGCCATAGAAACCAGCTGTAAAGTCAGCCGGAAAGAGCTCATGAACAACATCTACCCCGTCTGCACCGGTATAGACCATTCACATTCCCTTCCCTGTTAGGTCCTGTCAGGCCCGGTTCTGTTGTCTCCTGGGTCTCCACCAGGAGAGAGCCGGATCTTGACCCTGCCCTCCTCCTCCCAAACCCCTCCCTCCTCTTTCCAGCCACAGTCTCAGATGGCTGCCCTGCAATGCCCACCCTGTCGGGAGAGATGGGCAACTAGATACCCAGTCCTGTGTCAAAGAAAAAACAGAGCCGGACACTAGTTAGAGTGATAGAAACAGATTTTACTCAGGAGAATTACAATAGGGGGAAAGACACCTCGGCATAGAACAAGGCTCAGTTCCAAATACAGCATGGGCAAGTGGGAATTTATAGCCTAGTAACAGGTCAGGGGGGTGGGGGTGGGGAGGAGTCAGAGGATGGAAAATTACTAAGAGGATACATGGGGGTAAGGGGGATTTGGCTAAACCGACATAACAGGATTCTTGCTGAAGACAGGCCAGGGTAATCAGACATCCCCTGGGGGTTGGTGGAGGGTGAGGAACTCGATCAGATAACAAAGATGGTCAGATATGGAGGGAGGGCAGGTTCTGGTTAAACTGACTTAGCAGGGCTCTTGATAAAACTGGATTTTATAAGAAAGTGCACAGATGGGCCTAGGAGAAGGTTCGGGAGCCTGACTAAGGTTTGGTTACCTGCCCATCAGGAGGGCACCTTCTAGCAGGGGAGCAGTCTACACAGGAGGGAAATGGCCCAAGGACGTACAGCAAAAAACTTGTTCAAACCAAAACATGTCTGACCTGGCCTGTCTCTCAATGTATCACTGTCCTTCCCAGCATAAAATAACTCTTCTAATCCAAAATGTGATTAAATTGATTAGGAGAATGTTCAGTCTTTCAGACAAGCCACAGGCAGGCAGTAAGCTTTGAGTACAAATGCAGGAGTTTGCAGGGACGCATTTTATTTGATTCTGGAAATTAGAGGCTCTTTGAAGGTAGCACACAATTTTGTTCAAAGTGTCCCAGACTTTGAGAGAAAAGACCCAAAGCCTGGATCACGCTTTTATGAAAATTCTGAGAAGTGCTTTTTAACACACAGCCTGAGATCCTTCTTGGCACTGCTCTGCTAGACCTGCCCTGACCTCAGAGCAGCTATACTAACTCTCCACACGCCTCCGCTGCACTTCCACATCTGCCCTCCTTCCCTCTGCACCAAAAGCTGAGACTGTATTGTTCCCATTTTATAGATAGGAAAGTAGGGCTCTGAATGATTAAGTGACTGAACCCGGTCACTTTGCTCTAAGTGGCAGACCCAGCCTCCCTCTCTTCCCTAGCCTGGGACAACTTGCACAGACGTCATTCCACTTCTGGAGATTCTGCCCTCTTAGGGGTACATGAAAAAATTCCTATCTCCACCTACCGTCCCATCCACACATGGGGATTCTGTGGCTCTGGCACCCCTAAGGGTCAGTAAATTTCCTCCCTTTGCTGAAAATTTGCTCCCTTTCATATAACTCCAGGTGATCTTTGGGCAAGCTATAGTCTTTAGTCAGGACAATAAAAACTGAGCAATTAGAAGACAACTGCTCCTCTGATGGACAAGATCACCACCCAAAGAAGGCTGGCCCACCCTTGACTTTGTAAAGGTTCGGAGAGGAAGAGAGGAGGCCCCGGAGGCCCCCAAATCTCCCTGCCCCACTTCACCTTACCCATTGTCCCCGCTGTCCCCAGCCACCAAAGTCTTCAGTGGCTTCCCTGGGCAGCATCCTCAAGGACACCAGATCTCCCCAGAAATTTAGAAGGGCAGAGATCCAGGCCAAGTACAAAGCATTAACAACATATGTTTGGGAACATGTTATTTAGCCCAGGAAATCAGCACTTCCAAAATTATGAGGCAAATTTGTATCCAAAATATACCGTAAGCTCTACCCCTGAATTTCATCAAATAACAATCTGAAGGATTTTGCAAAGCCAGTGTATGAACATATTGTCGACTGAAACCTTGTGCCAGGTTTTATTCCATGATCTCACTGAGGACTAGAGCCCGGGAATCAGCTTCTCAGATAGCTCTGAGGAATTGTTCCGAAGAGGTACGGGAAGAGCCAGGATATAGGGGAGTTTTTGCTGGAAAAAAACCCCTGTGGTTCAACATCAAAATATTACTGCTAATCACACACACACACACACACACACACACACACACACACAGAGACATCTCAAGGTAATGATTTTAGCCCTTTACTTTGTATGGGGCAATGCAAGAATCTGGACTTATTAAAATTATTCCATTGATATGCACCTTAACTACCTACCCAGCTTTCTTCATCCTGAATCCCCTCAGGGCACACCGTTGGGGGGGGCTGCAGTGGCTGAGGGCTTTATGACCATCCTCCTTTGTTTACTGAAATGGCAAGTGACATTCTTTGTCTACAATATCCACCCTGATTCCTCTCCACTTTTCTCAGAATTCCAATCTCCTGAGGCCCCATGCCTTGCTGCTACCTGGGGACACTAATGTCAACCTTACTTTTCACCTGGAGAGTGTAGTCTAGCCAGGCTGGCAGACACCTGGAACCTCGGTGTAGGTCACTCCCCAGTGCGAGGGCTGTCACCACCTCCTGTGTGGCCAGCAGGCTTGTCTCTGCCTGGAGCAACCGCCTTCACAGGCGCGCACAGACGGGGTGGCAGATCCAGGACAGCTCTGATTGTCACTGTCATGCCCTTACTCCCACCCCTCGTGAGGAATCTGTCCCTTTCCCAGTTCCCTCTGTCTCTTACACATCGTCATGCTGACGCATGGTTACCGGTGAGCTCACTCCTCTCCTCCATAAAATCCCAAACTCCTTGAGGGCAGAGACCTTGTCCTGCCTGTCTTTGGGGTTCCATACCTGGCTCTGGGCCTGGCACTTAGCAGATTACATGTGTATTTGCCAATAAATCCTTCTGTCTCCTGGCCTCCAAAGATAGCAGTTGGATGAATGGTCAGAACATCGTGATAAACTAAAATTCATTTTATGATGTGGCGATGGAGACACACAAAGACTGTGACATCATGTCAGGCAGGTGACACCACTAATCATTAGTAATGTTTATTTCAAGACAGTGTCCTTAGCTTGGACACGTGTGGGGAAAACAGTTCAGAGCCCCGCTGAGTGTGTCACTGTGCTGTAGGAACTGGCTCCGACAGGGATGGGGCTATGCAGCTGCTGTGGACCGAGCTGGTCTACCCCTTGGGACAGAAGCCGTGTTTCATTCATCTCTACAGGCCTCAACGTCTAAGTCAATGTTTTTGGATAACTGAAGTAATTCCTTTACATGAAACTAGTGGTGTTGTCGAAGACAAGAAGCTCAGAAGAAACCTCTTTCTGCGTCTCTCAACTCCCCCACTGACTGAAAAGAACAGACTACAGTGTAGGAAAGTTCCCCGGATGGTCCGCGGCTCCCAGACACACTCCACGCCCACTCATACCTCAGTGCCATCGCACTGCCACTCCCTCCTCTGGGATAGCCCTTCCCCTTCTATCCTACTTTTGTCCAGAACCCCCCTTCTACACCTTCTCTGTCAGGTCTTCCTGGTCCAGCCCCTTGAGAGTTTGTGTGATTCAGCACTGGTCATTTTCATAAGGTCAAGGCAGTCTTAGGGCAAGCAGGAGGAGGTGGCAGGCAGGCCCCACCCCTGCACCTCTAGCAGCAAGATCTGCAATAACAGGGAAATGTGCTCACCGGGTCTGAAGCAGATCCTTGAAGACCTTGTGCTCCAGCCTGTGGTGTGACCGGGCATGGCATGGCGTGCAGACAGAGACCTGGAGATGAGGACAGAGGGGAGCTGGGGGCTGAAAACTAGGAGCAGGATTTTAAAAGCTGGAAGCTTCTGCCTTCCATGCTCTGAGCAGCATCCGGGGAACGCAGAAAGGAGCAACGGGGTGGGATTGGTGGAGGTGCTGCGCGGAAGGCACGGATCTGGCGGAGACTGAAGAATATGCATGCAAACCCCACTCCGTCACTCACTAGCATTAATCATAAGCAAATCACTTGGCTTTGTTTTTTTTTTTTTTTTTTTTTTTTTATTTTATTTTTGGCTGTGTTGTGTCTTTGTTGCAGCCCACGGGTTTTTCTCTGGATGCAGCTAGCAGGGGCTACTCCTCATTGTGGTGCACGGGCTTCTCATTGTGGTGGCTTCTCTTGTTGCAGAGCACGGGCTCTAGCCGCGCGGGCTTCAGTAGTTGTGGCGCACAGGCTTAGCTGCTCCGTGGCATGTGGGATCTTCCCAGACAAGGGCTCAAACCCGTGTCTCCTGCATTGGCGGGAGGATTCTTAACCACTGCGCCACCAGGGAAGCCCGGCTTTTCTTTTCTTTTTTTAAAATAAATTTATTTATTTATTTTTGGCTGTGTTGGGTCTTCGTTTCTGTGCGAGGGCTTTCTCCAGTTGTGGAAAACGGGGGCCACTCTTCATCGCGGTACGCGGGCCTCTTACTGTCGCGGCCTCTCTTGTGGCGGAGCACAGGCTCCAGACGCGCAAGCGCAGTAGTTGTGGCTCACGGGCCCAGTTGCTCCGCGGCATGTGGGATCCTCCCAGACCAGGGCTCGAACCTGTATCCCCTGCCTTGGCAGGCAGATTCTCAACCACTGCGCCACCAGGGAAGCCCCAGGCTTTTCTTAATTTAGTTTCTTTTGCTATAAAACAGTCTCCCAGGGAGCAGGAACTAGATTCTTACGCCACTTTTCTGTAAGATGTGAGCAACACCGCGGGTTGGGATCTCTAGGGACACGTCTCAGGCCTCCTGGGAGTTCCCTGGGTATCCAGCAGAGAGGAGATTCCCACGCTGGACGTTTCTACTTCGTGGTTTGCCTCTGACATTGTTCAGCTCAATCTCTCTAAAGGGTTTACAGAACGCTCTAATATCCACGATGCATTCTCACTTCATCGTCCCATCAGCCCCTTTTGCAGATGGGGAGACCTGGGCCCGTGACTTGACACTGTCACTCTGTGAGGACCAGCGCCCATGGTTCCGGCTCCGGATAGCGCAGACGCCTGGCACCCCGCGCCCTCCCTGGGGGCGGAGTGAGCAGGCGCGGGGCGGGGCCTTTCAGGTCATGTGACTCCCGGCCCGGAAGCACTCGCGCCCCAGACCCCGGGGTGATCAGTTTGGGGGCTACCACCTCCAGCGAGCGCGGAGGTCGCGCTCCTGTTTCGCGCTCCCAGCATCCGCCGCCATGGCCTGGACCAAGTACCAGCTGTTCCTGGCCGGGCTCATGCTCGTCACCGGCTCCATCAACACGCTCTCGGCAAAGTGAGTCTGGGCCTGGCCGGGAGGGGAGGGGACTCCGCGCCCTCCCTTCGCGGCTCTTCTTTCCTGGCTTCACCAGCCAGCTCAGTTGCTCTGATCCGTTCATGCGGTTTATGGACCACCCAAGGGGTACGAGGCCCAGGGAAATGCGGGGCAGGGCTGTGTCCCCGGCTGGAGGATCCGAGCCCCGGCTTTGATTCGCTGTGTGCTTGATCCCAGGGAGTCACTTTCTAACTCAGCGCCTCAGTTTCCTCATCTTTAAACGGGAGGAAGTTTCTCTCCCCTGCCCCTTCCAAGCTGGCATCAGGGGCCCCGCCCTCCAGGAGCTGTGGGCCAGGGAGGGCTACAATAAACGTCATGCGGACCGAGTGACCAGTGAGCGTGGAGGGCTGCAATGACAGAGAAGGGGGTGCACCATGGGCCCCTCTTGGAGGAAGGGTTACAGCTGGGCCTCGAAGCTTCGGTAGGACTTCTACATGTGGTGGGGACATCGAGGCAGGAACAGCAAGGCCAGATCCAAGCGGATTGTAACTAGCACCAAATGCCCAGGCTGGATTTTATCCCATAATCAAAGAGGGGCTTTTGAGATGGGGAGTGACACGTTAAAAGTGATACGATGAACCTGGTGGTCAACGTGAAAAGTAGTTGGCTGCAGGGAAGACCACTCCAAGGCTGCTGCATAGCAGATAAGGGGAACTGGGAGGTGGTAGTGAGGTGGGAAGGGAAGGGTCAGGTGGGAGAGACCAGGTGCAGAGTGAAGCCGCAGGGCCTGACCCACAGGATCCAATAATCACTCCTGGGCTTCTGCCTGGGGGAACAGAAGTGGCATTAACCCAGGCAAGGTAGGCAGGGGGGCAGTTCAGCTCTGATGTAAGAGGGTGTGGTGCTCGTGGGATGGTGAGGACAGTCCTCAGGAGGTTGGGGATTGAGGGCCTGGGGCTGTCATGAGGCTAAGTGACCGGGCACAGCCTCCTCTCTGTAACAAGCAGGAAGCCCGGGGAGCAGCCCCTTCTCTTGGCGGCCCTTCGTCCCTTTCTCTGCTCCCACCTCCGGGCGGGGCCCTCCTGCCTCTCTGCCCACCATCTAAGAGCCCCAGTACCCAGAGCCTGCTCTTTCTCTGAACCAGTTCCAAGGTGCACGTGGAGGACAGTAGACAGTGACCCTCTCCCAGTCAGACCTCCCTTCCACCTGAGCCCTGCCAGGCTCCAGAGCAAAGGGGAGTCACCCCAGTCACCCTCTGGGCTGCGCTTCAGGCCCCCTGAGGGTGGTGGGGATAGTCGTATCTTATTCTTTTTTGAGGGTGTTTCTTCCCAGCATACTCCATCAGTGATGTGAGAAATGCCCCAGAAGAGAGGTCTGGGAGAGAAGTATCCTGTTCGATTCATCAGGCATGTTTAAGGTCCTTACAGTGTGTGAGGCACTGCCTAGACCTAGGGGAGGAGACAGAAGTGACCGAGAGAAGGTCCCAGGCTCTGAGATGCTTAGAATCTGCAGCAGAGGAGACAGATGTGCACACGCTTGACAATCACAGTGTCCTCCCTTCTCCACAGGAGGTGGACCTCTGGCTGAGGCCCACCTGTCTCTCTGGTTGGGCTCTGGCCGGCTGTGTCTGTGTCTTGTGCTGGGCTCCTGGGCCCTGAGGCCTCCTGAAGGGTACTCCTTTTGCTGAGCCCTTAGCTATAAAGGAAACTCAACCTGAGGGCTCCCATCTCAGGATCTGACTGCAGCAGAACAAGTCATCTGTCCATCCGTCCCACAAGCCAAGGCCTCAGTCTGGTGCTTATAGGGTGGCTGTGGTCTGCCAGGGCCGCCGTCCACAAGGAGAGCTGAGTTACCTACTGAGGTAAACTGTGCTGACTCAGCTCCTTCCATAAAAAGCTCCAGACCTGTCAGGTAAGAAGCCAGGGGCTCCTCAGCCCCAGGACACCTTGCCCTTGGAGGCTGCCTAAGAGGCCAGAAAGAGGTTCCCAGGTGGGGTCCCAACCTTTGGTCCTGTCCCCTGCCCTGTGGCCTGATGTGGGGCCTCTTAGGAGCCTCCCTACCTGTGATGGGCCCCAGTATTGGACCCTAAACAGTGTTCTAAGACCAGGCTGTGAGAAGGACGCTCTCAGAGAAAGAACATGGGAGAGCAGCTGTGTGCATCCTGATAGAGATTATTGATCTGAAATCGCACTCTGACCTGCAGTTGCTGGCAGGGACAGACAGACGAGAATGTGACCACAGCAAGTGCTAACCAGCTAATACACAGAGAGCTCCACGTGCCACATCCTGCCCTGGCCGCCTTTCATGAGTTAAGTTAATGAATTCTCATAACCACCCTATGAGGTAGATAAATTCCTTGTCCCTGGATAAGGAAACTGAGGTTCTGGAAAGAGGGGCTTGCTTACCCAAGTTCAACTCAGCTATTAAGTGGCAAAGTTTATATTTGAGCCTCAGTAGTCTGGCTCTAGAATCCATGCTCTTAACCTCCACTATGGATGAGGCTGGGGACTTCTCTGGTCATTCTTAGGGGCATTTAAAGTTGTTAGAAACGTAGAAATTATCCATTCCCATCCCCACAGTCTACAGTCAAGGTCCCAAGAAAAGTTTCGTGTGTGTGTGACTCAGCTGGTTGGTGTCTAGAACCTAGGTCTCAGGATTTTGGTCCAGTGCTGGTCTTCTACAGCTGCAGTACCCCAAACTCCCTCTTCCTTGGGTGTTTCCTCTCACATCTCCCCAGGCAAGAACAGACAAGCATGTGCCCATGGAAGTTGTAATCCTATAAGTGGCATCTCCTCTCCCTGCCATCGGAGTGCCTTCCCTCTGGGACTGGGTGACAAGCATCTGAAGCCTCCATCCCAGAGGTCACTCAGGGCTCAGGGTTAGAGTCTCTAGTAGCCTCTTGCGGTTTCTTGGCCTGTAAAATGAGCATAACGTTTCCCTCCCCAGCTTCTTGGGAGGACTGAAGACAGTGGATGAGGAAGTGGGTGTGAGCACGTGCTGCTCCTGTGCTGGGACCACAGGTCAGCTGTCCGCTGCAGGAGGTCACTGGCCACTCAGCAGGATTGGGTGTGCTGCAGGGAGCCAGCCTGGCCAGGCTGGGCCGGGCTGGGGATCACCTACCCCCAGGAGGGAAAGTCACCGATCAGGCTGGCCCTGTAGCCTCGTCCCTGGGTGTTGGCAGAAGGTCCCTCCCTTCTCCTTTCTGTGGCTGCGTTCTCCCCCTCACCAGGCTTCTGCTGATGCACTTCCTGGAGACCAAACATTTGCCCTCCTCTGGCACCGCGTAGGGCTGTCTGCCTGAACCAGTGCACATTTCGGAGCCCCGCTCTCCTGAATCCAGCTGGGGTTCTGCATGTAAAGAGCCAGGGTCAAGTAGACGCTCACTCAGGAAGGCTCGCATCCCTTCCTAAACTTCTGTAGGCTGTGAAGCCCACCCAGCCACGAAGGGGCCATGGGGGTCATTTCTCCAACAGTGAGGCCCACTGGGTCCGGGGAGCCTGCAGGAAGGTGGCAGGAGGCCTGCGATCACTGGGCCTCTTTTAGGGAAGGACTCTCACTGTCCTTCCTGCGCCAGCTCTAACTTTTGCCTTGGCAGCTGCCCCTCCCCTCACCCATAGGTTCCAAAAGTGGGCACGGGATAATTGCTGCAGAGGGGTTCAGGCCAGCTGGAGAAAGCCTTAAATCAGCAGGGCAGTGTAGCAGTGAAAAGAGCATGAGGCTTGGAAGCTATGGGATTAGATGAGTCACTGGGCCTCTCTCAGCCTCAGTTTCATCTATAAAATGGGCATGATAATCCCTGCCCCACCTTCTTCCCAGACTCCTTGTAAGATCTACTGAGGAGAGTTATCTAATACTTAAGGGGGGGGGGGTGCTGTCATCATTTATCACCACGTGAGCCAGGGCCACCTGCTATGACACCCCAGAGAGTGGAGAAGCCCTGGGGCCCTTCTGAAGATCCCAAGCCAGAGAAAGAAGCTGACTCACTGGGCTTAACAGGCCCAGGATGAGAGCGGAAATGGCACAGATTCTGAATATGGATACACAGCAAATCGGTCCGAGACAGCCACATCAACCACTTCCTCAGCTTCTGACCGCCACCCCTGGTCCCACACAGACGCGTACACCTCTCAGAACGCTGAGCTTTGAGTTTACTGAGCAAGGCCACGCCAGAGTGACTCACCCCTAGTAAAGGTAGCCCACCCGGAGCCCTCCAAGGCCCAGGAAACTCTAAAGGAAGCCCGCCTCTGAACCGGGTCTGGCCTTGGGCTCTTGTTCTGTGCTACCTGGGGTCCTTCTGTGACTGCACAGTGAGCCAGACCTTTCCCAGGGCCAAGATGAGAAGCCTGACTCTGTCCCAAAGTGACTGCAGGCCTGAACTCCTGCCGGACCCCAAGAGTCTGGGCGGGGCAGGGCAGCCTGCCCTGACACCCAAACCCTTGTGGTGGAAACCTGCCCCAGGCACTCAGATACAAAAAGATTCCATTTCCCCTGCTGGCAACCTGCCAGCCCCAGCCTGTTCAGGCAGACCCACCCCTTGGAGAAAGCAGACAGTGCAGGGGGGAGGGGAGGAGGCTTAGCACCAGCCCTACAGCCTGCTCCCTGTGCAGTGCCCCTCCCTGGGGAAGGGCAGGCCCAGCTGGTCCCACCAGCAGGGGACACCTCAGACCGGGTGGCAACTTAGCAGTCGTGGATACATTGCCTTTGGACTGTAGTACCTGCCTATTTGTCTAGCGGTGTCTGGAAGTCCCACTCATTCAACCAAAAAAAAAAAAAAAAAAATGTTTGAACTTCTGCATTAATAATGTGCCAGGAGCAGGGGATTGAAAGCTGTGGAAGTTGCTGGATGCTGAGCTCACAGCCTCTCAAGTGACAAGGACTATGGAACCAGAAAGTGATGCAGATATGAGTTGTCGTGGCTGTAAGGTGCACAGGCAGTAGCCCAGGGGGAGTTCCAGGAGGTGGCCCCACTGCTAGATCGGGGGTCTTGAGCCTGCCAGTCTGTGCTCTGGATGTGGCCCCAGGATGGGGAAGGGCCTTCCATACCAGCCCTTGCCCTAGGCTTCTGGTTGACCATGAACTTGGCAGGACCTCCCTTGTCCCTCCTGGAGGAGCCCTGGGAACTATCTCTCTGACCTGCTCGCTCGCTCCAGGGCAGTTGTTTCTGTGCCCGTGGTAAAGCTTGACCTCTTTGCTCTCCTTCGCTTCTCTCTTTTGCTCAGCTGCCTCACCCAGGCCCTCCCAGAGGGCTCTGTCTGTGAAAGTGAGTCTGGCTGGAGAGCAGGCCAGGCTGGGTGAGCCATACAGGTGGTGTGTGTCCCACACCCACATCCCATGCCCTGTCCTGTCCTGCCGTGCCTGGGGATCCCAGAGTCACAGTCTACAGCAGATGGGGTAGAAATGAGACCCCAGAGAACAGGTGGTTTCTGTCCTTGATGGGGATTTTCTTTGCCCCTTTGGTACTGGGTCTGGTTCCAGCCGGATCCCCTGACCCAGATTTCCTCTGCCTTCCCAACCGGGCATATCAGAACTTCTAGCTGCCCATCAGCTCTCCTTTGACCTCCCCCATTCCCAAGCACCAGAAGCCCTCCTGCCTTCCCTCCTCACATCTGTGGGAGTGGGTGGGGTCTCCTACCTTGAGATAAGTTTGCCATAGTCCTGTTTTGTTCACTTGCCCAGGGATGTGTTCAGATCTCTTTGTAGACGTGATCTCTGCCTCCAGGTCTGTGCTACCAGCAGCGCCCAGCCCGCCCTTCCCACCGCCTGCCCACCTGCCCCGGGCTGTGGGAAAGGCTCCCTGTCTCCCTCCTCAGACTCAGGCACAGAGAAGCCCCGCCTGCACAGGATCTTTGTCAAACCCAGACCTGCACCGCTTGGCGTGACCAGCGGCCCCTGCTTGGGGCACAGGAAGCAGAGGCTTCCCTGCGCTCTGGGAGCTGAGGCTTGTGCACAGAGGAGCCAGCAGATGGGGTGGGGACCACCATGTAGCTGCTCTTGACAAACATTATAAAGAAAGACGTTTAAGAAGAAGGCCTGAGTCTTACACTTTAGGGACCGCCACTGCCTACGAGTGGGGTCGCTGCAGCGGGGGCAGGTCAGCGGCCCACCGCAAGCGGCCCTGGGTCTGCATTGACTTGAGTCAGCAGTGTGATGTGGCGCATGCAGTCCAAGCCAGGTCAACTAACCAGGATGTCCAACACGTGGGAGGGGCCGCCCTGTTGCCCGACTCAGTCTGGGCCAGATCACATGCCCCTGGCTCTGGGCCTGGGCCCACCAGAGTGCTTCCAGAAGTCAGCAGCCAGGGGAGTGAAAGGTTAGCAAGGGCTGGGGCTGCTTAACCAGGAGAAGATTCAGAAGGTGGGCAAGTCTCCACATATATGAAGGGCTTTCAAATGAAAGAGAGATTCGATTCCCAGGGACATAACTAAGGCCAGCGAAAGTGAAATTCAGAGGCAGAAGTTTTAGTGACAGATGTTGGGCAGTGCAAAATGGTTGGCGGTAGCTGCCCAGAGCGCTGTGCCGTGACGGACTCTGGGCTCGGTGGGGAGCGTGCCATAATCAGTGAGGCCCATCTGCCGGGGTGCTGGCTGGCACCCACTCCACCACAAGTGCCATGTACTTGCCACCTGCTTCCGAGCCAGTGCTCGAGAAAACCCTCCAGACCCTTCAGGTTATGTGAAGGTGACCGGGTGGTCTGTGTCAGGTGGCCATTTCCCAGGGCCCACGTGACCTTGTAGACCAGGGACTCTTGATATGGGTCCCTTTGATAGTCTGGTGAAGCCTAGAGTAGTGTTTTAAAACGTGCAAATAAAAGACCAAGGATTACAGAAAAAGCTAATTGTATTGAAATAAAGTTATCAAGACATTAAACAAGCCAGTTTGTGATATAGTAATGTACATGTGTGCGTGCACTTCTTAACACATGAAATAGTAAGCAGTGGGTCTAATTACTGGTAACTTTGGAGCAGTGATGAGTGTAAATAATACTTCACAATATCTGCAGTGACTCGAATGTGATGAGAAGAGCTGTGATTTCCGTGTGTGACGAAGTCGCAGGTACTGCAATACTACACTCATAAATGGAGGAAATGCTAAATTTCTGTTAGAGGCTCATGAAATTTCAGCTAAAGGGTCCCAGGCCCCGACATTCTGTCTGCCATCCAGGGGAAGACTCCTTGCCGTGGAGACTGGTCCCTTCGAGAGGGAGCCCCGCTCTGGGCCGAGTCCGCTAAGTCTGGTCTCTTGGCTTCAGGAGGTGTGAGCTCTCTGCAGGCCCCAGGACCGGGTGGGAGAGCCCGCTGCCACACTGCAGGGTTTGACCTTCTCTCTGTCTGCTGCAGGTGGGCGGACAACTTCGTGGCCCCAGGCTGCGGAGGGAGCCAGCAGCACAGCTTCCAGCATCCTTTCCTCCAGGTATCTGTGCCTGTCCTCGCCCATCTCCGTCTCACAGGCCTCAGGTCAGGGGCCCCCACGAGGCCACCCTGTTTCCTGGCCTGGGTTGGGGGCGTCCTCCCTTGCTCTCAGGAGAGCCAGTTGCTTCGCTCTCTCCCTCCCAGAACAGAGGCCAGGGTGTGAGGTGCCCCTGGAAGGGTGCAGAAGGCACAGTCCCCTGTAGGAAGCCTGCACGAGTCCTGGTGAGCGGTCATGCCCTGGACTCCTTGAGGCCAGCCCTCACCGTGGCCAAGTCAGGAGACATTTGGAAAAATCCAGCCCTGTCATAAAACCTGCTCCCCAACCACGGGGAGCCCAGACCCCACTGGGGCAGGGCAGACACCATCAGTGGAAGGTACCTTATTGCTAGACTGGGAAGCAGGAGACTTAAAGTTTAGTCCAGCTCTGCCAGCAACTTGCTTTGTGACCTTATATAAGTTCTCAAGCCTCTCGGGGCCTCAGTTTCTCCATCTGGAACATGACCAGGGATTGGTCTAGATTGGTGGGTTTTCAGATCAGGCTCTACACAGCCTTAGGGTTTCCGTCGAGGTGTTTGAAGAGCTTAGGGGTAGACCTAGGAGGCAGGCTCTGGCCTCCCACACAGAGCAGTTCTGCTTTTGTGTTTTACATGTTGGGGTTATAGGTAAACTCTTGTGTGAAGAAAGGTTATGTTTACAAAATTTTGTTACAGAGAACTCCCTGGCAGTCCAGTGGTTAGAACTCCGTGCTTTCACTGCCGAGGGCACAGGTTTGATCCCTGGTTGGGGAACTAAGATCCAACAAGCCGTGCAGCATGGCCAAAAAAAAAAAAAAAAAAAAACAACTCTTGTTCTAGGTGGTCTTCCTTCCAGCTCTGAAGTCCTGGTTCTGTCCCTACAGGCAGTGGGCATGTTCCTGGGGGAGTTCTCCTGCCTGGCTGCCTTCTACCTACTCCGGTGCAGAGCTGCAGGGCACCCAGACACCAGCGTGGATCCCCAGCAGCCCTTCAACCCCCTTCTTTTCCTGCCCCCAGCCCTCTGCGACATGACCGGGACCAGCATCATGTATGTGGGTGAGTACCCAAGCCAGGCTGCCAAGGGCTCAGTGAAGCCTGTGGCCCAAGGGGGCTGCTGGGAAAGAGCCACCCCCAGCTCATCTTCAGCTTCCCCCACCCCTCTCCCACCGACCTTTACACACATGCCCCCAACCAAGGTTTACTGAGTACTTACCACGTGCCAGCCCTGTCAGCCCTGAGGACACCTCAGTGAACAGACAAGCTGGGCCCTTAGGAGCTAACGTCATGTTGTCTCTCCTCTCCTAGCCCTGAACATGACCAGTGCTTCCAGCTTCCAGATGCTGCGGGGAGCAGTGATCATATTCACAGGCCTGTTTTCGGTGACCTTCCTGGGACGGAGGCTGGCACTGAGCCAGTGGCTGGGTATCCTCGCGACCATCGCAGGGCTGGTGGTCGTGGGCCTGGCTGACCTCCTGAGCAAGCACGACAGTCAGCACAAGCTCAGCGAAGTGATCACAGGTGTGGCCGGGGTGGGCATCCCGGGGCGGCCCAGCACAGAGTCCCTCGACAAAGCGTTGCACAAGCTCTGCTGTCCGCCAGGCCCTGGGGGAGGGCACGTGGGACACCAGCTGATGTGGACACGCCCCTGCTCTCGAGGTGATAGGAAGAGTGTAGGAAAGACCAGCAAGGGACAAGCGGCGTGAGGGAGGGGTGGGTAAGGAGCGGGGCGGTCCGAGGAAGGAGAGGGCTAGTTCTGCGATTTACTTACAGCCACACAGACCGCAGGATCCAGAAGAGGAAAGGAATGAATGTTGACTGAGCACTTGCCGAGCGCGCGACCAGTGCTTCGCACTGTGCTCGTCATCTCTGCCATCCTCCTAGTCCCGGCAAGGAAGCACTGCAGCCCATTTTACAGTGAAGTGGCCACCCTGCTCACGCATGGCAGGATTAAGCCAGAAATGTCCATCTCAGAGCCTGTTGCTTCTCAAAAGACCTGCTTACCCCAGTTGTGCAGCCCTCAGGCCCAGGCAGACCCCTGCACCTTCTGGAGCCTTAGCCCAGAGGGGCTGACCGTGCCTTCCCTGGTGGCCTGCCTCACCCCTCAGGGGCCAGGAGGTCAGGCGCGGGGGCTGTCGCGGCCTGACCTCGTGGACTGTACGGTGCCCTGCGGAGTCAGGAGCTGCAGGGGCTCTTAGGTTTCCGTGGGCTGAGATGTCTGCCTCAGCCTGGCCTCACCCTGGGCCCCTCCTTTCCCACAGGGGACTTGCTGATCATCATGGCCCAGATCATCGTCTCCATCCAGATGGTGCTGGAGGAGAAGTTTGTCTACAAGCACAACGTGCACCCACTGCGGGCAGTCGGCACTGAGGGTGCGTGTGAACACAGGCTGGCAGGAGGGCGCCGGGTGGAGCGCGCCCTGCGGGGCGGCACATGGAGGGAATGCGGTGAGAGCGCCTGGCGAGGTGCCGGAGGCCTCTGGGAAGGGCGAGCCTCCTGCCCTCCTTCCTCGCTCCCTTCACCATGTTCGTGTTGACAAATACCCTGACAGCTGCCGTGCACCCGGCCAGGAGCTAAGGGAGGACAGGGACGAAGATGAATGAGACGCAAGCCCCGCTCTAGAGGAACCGACCTCAAGAAAGAAGGGAGAAGAAAGACAGCAAGAAAGGAGCAGGCAGTGCGTTTTAGCTCGGACTGCTTTTACTCAAGTGACGCTTCACTTGCCAAGCATATCTGAGTGTCATGGCCCAGGGAAGGTGGCATTTGCGCTACAGATTTCAGCAAGCAAGAATGGACAGGAGGGAACTCCAGGCAGAGTGGAGACATGGGGAGCTGGATGTGAGTTTGGAAACCAGTGAGGAATAGTTTGGAGGAGGTACAGGTTTGATGTAGGGGAAACGATCAGGAATTGAATATGTCAGGGTCATATCCTGGAGAACCTTGGCACATCAGGCAAGTGGATTTAGACTTTAAATGACAGGCAGGGAAGAGCCACCATAGGTTTCTGAGCAGGGAAGGAAGCCAAAATGATGCTTTAAAATTATGGAACTAGCAGGGCGGATTAGAGCGGTGCTACCGAAGTGTGACCTACGGGCTTGTCAGGGAGCTGTTGGTGCCTGGTCCACCGTGAGCTGAGGGCTTACGGCAGAACGCTGACCACCTAAAGCAGCTATGTCATCAGGCATACTGATTGCTTCCACTCCCTGTTTTTTCCTAGCGAGACTTTCTGAGTGAAGCAGTGCCTTGATGTACATTCTGGCCCAGCTCCTTGTCACACACCAACAGCGCTGAGTTAGAGAGCTCTGTTTTTCCACACCTGTGAGAGCAGTGTCGTGCTTGCAGCCAGCAATCCTTTTGTCAGTGAACAGAACTGAGTTTAGAAAGTGTCAGAGAGCATCGTACACTGTAAGGGTAGCTGTCGTTTTGTGAAAGTATGTGTACATGTCTGTGCCCTGGTCACAATATACAATGTTTATCCTATTCTTGGTGCGGTCAGAAAACGCAGGTTAAAGTGGAGAAGGGGCCGTCAGAGCCCATTCAGTAGGCCGTTGTAGTCCCTAACGAGCAGAACGGCTCCAGGAGCTGGAAGGGAGGAGCTGGTGCGAGGGTGACTCGGAGTGGGGGCTGGGAGGTCAGCGGAGCCCGGCTGGTGGGCCAGGGCACGCTGTCGGGGCTGGGGGCCCAGCGGAGAGCGTGACGTGCTCCCTCCATTCCCGCAGGCCTCTTTGGCTTCGTGATCCTCTCCCTGCTGCTGGTGCCCATGTACTACATCCCTGCCGGTTCCTTCAGCGGAAACCCTCGCGGGATGCTGGAGGACGCGCTGGACGCCTTCTGCCAGGTGGGCCGACAGCCGCTCATCGCGCTGGCGCTGCTGGGCAACATCAGCAGCATCGCCTTCTTCAACTTTGCAGGCATCAGCGTCACCAAGGAACTGAGCGCCACCACCCGAATGGTGCTGGACAGCCTGCGTACCATTGTCATCTGGGCACTGAGCCTGACGCTGGGCTGGGAGGCCTTCCACCCGCTGCAGATCCTTGGCTTCCTCATCCTCCTGACGGGCACAGCCCTCTACAACGGGCTGCACCGCCTGCTCCTGAGCCGCCTGTCCAGGGGCCGGCCCCCGGCAGAGGAGGGCGAGCATGAGAGACTGCTGGGGGGCCCTCGGACTGCCATTAACGATGCCAGCTGAGCCGCCTGCTCTACGGCCACCTGGACGCTCCTTGTTCCCCCTGAGACTGAGGCAACGTGGGCTGGTGAACCTCAAGTGCCCTGCCCCCGAGGCCTCGCCCTGCCCCCTCCCCACAGACCCCCCCCGCCCAGGGCAGCTGCTGCCACAGAAGATGACACAACACCCAGGTCCTCCTTTGTCACCACCCCATTCAGGCCTGAGTGCAGTGCCCGATCCCCAGCAGGCTTCCCCAGCCCCTCCTGCAACACTAGAGCTAAATCATGGAGTAGAATTGCAGGAACCAACAGCCCTAGGGTTTCCTCCTTTATCGTAAGCTAAATGTGGTTCTCCCAAGAAGAGAGGTCACTGAGGAAATTCTAATAGAACTAAGCACCACAGTTTCTAAAACTTGTAAGATACTCCCTGACCGTGTCTGGGAACCGAGGTTTCAGCCAGGGCCTTGCCGCAAACTCAGTGTGTGCTCCCCAGCCCTGTACCTGGTCGCTCTGGGCCTTGGCGTCCTGCTCTGCAGAAGGTGTCCACGGTGTGGCTTCCGTGCCTTGCGGCCCACCTGGGCCCATTCTGCAGGCCTGTGGTTTTGACCAACCTGGCGAAGGAGTGACAGCCTGTTTATTGAAGATGCCCCCTGCCCACGGCCCTCCTCCCCACGCCTGCTCTGGCATCCTTGCTCACAGCTTGAAGTCCTCCCCACCTGGGAGAAGTTACGGGGGGATCTCCAGGCAGCCCTTGATAATAGCTTTTATGAACTCTTCACCTTCCATTTTAAAGATGAGGAAACTTGAGTCCCAGAGTTATAAGTTGTTTGGCAAAAGGGCTCTCCTGCCACGGGCTCTGGCTGTGCAGCCACACGACCAGGCAGTCGGCTGGGTTGTGGAGCACGTCTGGGGTTCTGCCTCACCCCAGCAACCCGGCAGACACCATGGAGAACCCTCCAGGGTGATGGGTTTACCGGGAGTCTACCGTTGAGAGTGATGCTGGTATCAAAGGCGTTATGTTAAGTGCTTAGCTTTCATTCTCTTGCATAACTGTGCACAGGTGGATGCAGGTGAGAAAAGTGTGGCCCAGAGAAGGTCAAGTGACTTCCTCCTGGAGCCGGTATTTCAAGCTGGGTTTGCCTGATTCCAAACCTGTGGGCCCACTTACCGTAAGAGTCTCTGAGATCTTTGGGGGTACTTCCTGTGGCTGGGAGAGAGGCATCCTGTGCTGTTATCCTCCCAGTAACCCCACCCTGAAGAGAGGGGACTGGCAGCAGGGACCCCAGGGAGCTGAGCGGCCCTTCATTCCAGGAGTCCTCTCTCTGTGGCAGATCACTTTCCCGGGCAGCTCAATCGTGAAACAAATACCGAATGCCTTCCTTAAAGTAGATCCTGGGAGAAGGGATCTCTGACAAGCAAAGCCCTCGGGCTGTGGGAATCCAGCAGGTTCTTACCTTCGGGAGAGAAAGGCCTCTCCATCCCACCAGCTCCGAGTCTCGGGGGGGCCCTGAGCTCCTCTGGGCCGCGGTGTGTGTCACAGGAAGAAGGAAATGGAGATCGAGGGTGGTGGGTGCTATAGCTCCTTTGTCCAAAAAACCGGGGCCTTACAGTGTTGTTTCAGGCTTTTTATTTTTAAAAAGCAGAGGGGAGTTGGCAGTGTGGACTTTTTTCTTTAATGAGAGGGAAGGAGCACAAGGGTTAGGACATTCCTGGAGGTAACGTCTAGAACGTTGGATGGAAAAGCTGTAAAGTACCAAAGCACAGAAATCACGTGTGGATTTTAGCATGGAAGGGTTGGGGGCATTATAATGGGACTTCAGTGGTGAGAGGTGGCAGAGGATGGGGAGGGGACTTATGGTCAGGCCTGCCACCCGCTCAGGCAACTCGCTTTATCTTCTGGAGCTTTGGGTCTTCACATCTCTAAAATGGGGAAGCCTGCATCTCACAGGATGGCTGTGAATATTACCTAAGATATAAATGGAAGGTGGCTGTAAATGCCAACGTACAGTGGAGCGTCCTGTAAGGCGGCACTGCCCACCGGGGTGGTCTGTCAGGCACTGAAGTCCCAGCAGAGCCATGGTGGGGGGCGTCGGTTTTGCTCGGAGGGGGAGAAATGTTTTGTGAAAACATACCGTTGTGGAGTGGAGTGTAAACTTCGCATCTTTTATAAGATAAAACAGGATGCCTCATAAAATTTTTATGTTGACCCTAAGTACCCTTCCAGACCCTGGAGGTGTGTCCTCTCTATCCTAGTGTCTGGGGTGCTTCAGAGGATGAGTTTGAGAGGCCGTGCTGTGTCATGCTGGTAATGGGGGCGGAGGGGGAAAGAATCTCCACTCTCCTGCTGAGTCTAGAGGGTTGTGAGGAATGTCTGTAGCTGTGGCCTACTGCTCTGAGTGGAATAATGGGGCCCTGGACCCCAAATTAGAATTGACTGATAACAGACTTCTGTAAACATCAGTTCAAATACAGTGTAATTCAGACCATCTGCACTGTAGTGAACTAACCAGTCCCTGCCCCATTCATAGTGGTCCTGGGGGACCCTGGGGCTGGGGTGTCCTCCAGGACTGCCATCCAGGTCCTGGAGTAGCCCTCAGGCTTGCTGCCCACAAGAGGTTTAGGACCGTGCCAGGTGGTTCCATTCGCCTTCGCTCTGTCCAAAGGTCTCTGTACTTCAACAAGCAAAAAGCACTCAGAGATCAGAGGACGGTAGGAGGATTGGAGCAAACAGCCATGTGGTTTAGGGGGAGCCAGAGATATGTGTCCTCAGCTCCGTCTCTCCCTTCACTGGGTGGCTTTGGACAAGTGATGTTACCTCTCACCATGATCAAGTGGGATTTATTCCAGAGATGCAAGGATGTTTCCACATCTGCAAATCAGTCAGTGTGATACACCACATTAACAAAATAAAGGATAAAAATCATATGATCATCTCAGATGCATAAAAAGCATTTGACAAAATTCAGCATCCATTTATGATAAAAACTCTCAACAAAGTGGGTATAGAGGGAATGTATCTCAACATAATAAAGGCCATATATTACAGGCCCACAGCTAACATCACACTGAATGATGAAAAAAGCTGAAAGCTTTAAGATTGGGCATGAGACAGTTTTTCCCACTCTTGACACTTTTATTCAACATAGTATTGAAAGCCCTAGATAAAGCAATTAGGCAAGAGAAAGAAAGGAAAGGATCCAAGTTGGAAAGGAGGAAGAAAAACTGTCACTATTTGCAAATGACATATTATATATAGAAAACCTTAAAGACACCATCAAAAAACTGTTAGAACTAAAAAATTCAGTAAAGTTGCAGGATACAAAATCAATACACAAAGATCTGTTACATTTATATACACTAACAAACTATCAGAAAGAGAAATTAAGAAAACAATCCCATTTACAATTGCATCAAAAAGATAAAATACCCAGGAATAAATTTAACCAAGGAGGCAAAAGACCTGTATACTGAAAACTACAAGACATTAATGAAAGAAACTGAAGACACAAATAAATGGAAAGATATTCCACGTTCATGGATTGGAAGAATTAATACTGTTTAAATGTTCATACCATCCAAAGCAATCTACAGATTCAATGCCTATCAGATTCAATTCTACAAAACTCCAATGGCATTCTTCACAGAAATAGAACAAAAAATCCAAAATTTGTAAGGAACCACAAAAGACCCCAAATAGCCAATGCAATCTTGAGAGAGAAGAACAAAACTGAAGGCATCACATTTCCTGATTTCAAACTAGACTACAAAGCTATAATAATTAAAACAGTATGGTATTGGCCTAAAAACAGACACATAGATTAATGGAACAGAATAGAGAGCCCAGAAATAAACCTGCACATACATGGTCAATTAATTTATGACAAAGGAGCCAAGACTATACAATGGGGAAAAGAACCATCTCTTTAGTAAATGGTGTTGGGAAAACTGGACCACTGTCTTACACTATACACAAAAATTAACTCAAAATGGATTAAAGACTTGACCATAAGGCCTGAAAGCATATAACTGCTAGAGGAAAACAAGTTCCTTGACATAGGTCTTGACAATGGTTT
>NW_021145468.1:0-80350 GCF_002837175.3 Physeter macrocephalus
TACAAGTGGGCACGATCATCCCCCCTCAGCTGAGGAGGAAGCTGAAGCTCTGAGAGGTCAGGGGAACTGGGCGGGGACACCCAGCCTGCCACCTCCTCCCCGGGGCCAGGTCCTCTGTCTGCCAGATGCTGGCGCTCCTGCTGTCCCGGCCTCTCCTGTGAGGAGGAGAGTGGGGGCCTGGGCATCCTTGTGCACACGCCACACAGTCCACATTTGCCTCTAGGTTTCTGTTTTCCTAAAAATACTTAAGTTCTTGCTTGTAATAATAGCTAACACATATAAATAATAGTGCAGGCCAGATCCAGATCTAAGCGCTTTACATCCATTTCCTTATTCGACCCCCTTGACAACACTAGGAGGAAGGTAATATCGATATCTCTATTCCACAGGTGGAAAGCAGCACAGAGAGGTGAAGAAACAAGCCCAAGGTCACACAGCTGGAGGAAGAATTCAAGCCTGTAGTCCAGTAACCGAAGCCACGCTCCTGACCGTGTGTTGCACCTCAGGGCCCTGATGGGCCTTGTCTCCCATACCACCTGGTCACGGCCGCCTGGACCATCTCTGTCCCAGACAACAGGGACCTGAGATTTCTGCGCTCCAGCTGAAGCTTTCTCATGGTGAACGGGGGGGATGGGTAATATCAAGCCACTAGTCACCCGAGAAGTCAACGTGGCCAGCCCGCTGGGAACCACACCAGGAGACCTGTCGACACTGGGCCCCCAGAGACGGAAAACGCATCTCACTATGCCAAATAGGAAACTGACAGGGAGAGGTCAGATCTCAGTGGGCAGGGTGGCCAACGGGGAGAGGCCATGTGAAGACGGAGGCAGAGGTTGGAGGGATTCTGCCACAAGCCAAGGACACCTGGAGCCACCAAGGAGCTGGAGGAGGCAGGAGGGCTCCCCCCCGCAGACTCTCCAGAAGGAACGAACCCTGCTGACATCTTGACTTTGGACTTCTGGCCTCCAGAACCGGGGGAATAGATTTCTGTTGTTTCAAACAGAGTTTGTGATAATGTGTCACAGCAGCCCCAGGACACTAATACGGGGGCGACCCGGGAGGCCGCTGCTGAGGAAGGGTCCCCACCCGACGGGCTGCCTAACTGGGACTCCCGGTACGCTCTGTGCTCAAGGCAGGTCTGAAACCCGGAGCAGTCACGTCACGCCCCTCTCCCGAACAAACAATCCTGGGTGATGGATTGGCACCCGATACTGTGCACCACCGGCCTCAGTTCACCTGGGCAGTGGGGTCCAACCTCCTGCTTCCCGACACATCGCCCTTCGTTCATTCATTCAACACACGTGTATCAACCAGCTGAGCACCCGGAGTGTTCCAGGCGCTGGGAACGGGACAGGGAAGGTGATAAAGGTCCAGCGTGCATGGGGCTGACGCTGGGGTCGGGGAGCCAGACCGTAAACAAGCAGACAAGTAACACCATTTCAGCCACGGAGGACTGCCAGAAGAGAAACGAAGCGAGGGGAGGCGGTGGCCATGGCTGTTCTAAGGAGGGGTGGCCAGCAAGGGCCTCTCTGACGAGGTGATGCTTGACCTGAGCCCTGACGCAAGGGAGGGACTGAATCCTGCAAACATCTGGAAGAAGAGGGCGCCAGGCCATTGGAACCGCAGGTGCAAAGGCCCTGGGGCAGGAACGAGATCTGTGCGCTTGAGCACCAGCAAGGCAGGCAGTGTGGCTACCTCTAAACTCCAACAACCTACGGTGCACCTACGGTGTCTCTCCAGCCCAGACTTGCCCGAAGTCATCCGTCCGTTCATTCACTCATTCAACAGACATTTCCTGTGCCGGGAACTATACCAGGCTTCAGGGATACGCAGGTGAACAAGACACGGGAAGTCCTTTTGCGTGGGGTTTACACGCTCAGGAGTCAGAGAGATGATAAAGGCAGTTCAGATAAACATGGCAACACAAGGGGGCAGGATGGGGAGAGAGGCCGGTTCTCTGGAAAAGCCTTTGCAGCAGGGAGAGAGCCGGCGGGTGGGAGCCAATCGGGAGCCAGCGGGAGAGAGAATCTGCTCTGAAGCCCAGAGGGACCAACCTCCCCCTCCCTGAAGGTGAGAGCCTGGGGCTGAGCGAGTGTGAGTGCGTCCGTGTGTGTCTGTGCACACGTGTGCGTCTCTGGGCCTCTGTGTCTCCGTACGTGTGTCTGTGCACGTCTGTGTGCATGTGTGTCTGAGAATGTCTGTGCACGTGTGTGCACACGTATCTGTGCTCATGTGTTGGGGAGAAGCTTCACCAGGCAAGTCTGGACCCGAAGAGTCATCAGAAGGCCACCCCCATTGACACAGGCCGAGAATTACAAAGTGCCTCAGCGTGGTGCCTGGCGCGTGCATGTGTGCGAGAGACAGCCTTGTGTTCTCCCCCAGCAAGCCCCTCGGAACAAAGTCCACCCTCTACCTCTCAGGCTCACCACCATCTGTCCCTCCCCCTCCTGCCGGGCTCGGCCATTCCAGCCAGTGGGGGGCACCCCCAACCTTCCAGGCCAGGAGAGGCCAGATGGCAGGAATCTAGGCCTCCTCTCCCCCGAGGGAGGACGCGCCGGGGCTGCTGCCCCCTCCTCCGAGCCTCCCAGCCACCTGGGTCACGGGGCAGGCCACCACCCTCAGCCTCGGCGCCTCCTGGCTGTCCTGACCCTGTCCCTGAGCCCCACCGCGGGTGGCCTTTTGCCGCTGCCACATAAATCACCACCCAGGTCACGGCCCCCAGGGCCCGCAGACAGAGTGGCTGACAGCTCCGGCAGGGGACCTCCAGGGGCCGGTGGGGAGGTCACGAGGGCCCAGTGTTGCCCTGGGCCTCTGGGTGATGGCGGCTGGCCCTACCGCAAGGGGAGGGCACCTTTGATCCCAGGTCCCAGGTCAGGGACTCGGGCCAAACCTTCCCAGGTGTCCCCCACGGACAGCAGGCAGGAGGCGGCACTGGGCGGCCCTCAGCAGCTGCCTGTGTCAGCGGACTCCCAGGCCTGAACCTCTGCATGCTGTGGTCAGTGAAGGGGCAGCACGGACTCTGCCCAGGGACCACCCCCAGAACCAGCTGGACCAGGGATCGGAGACTGGACTGTCTCTAGGTTCAAATCCTCCTCTGAGTGACCTCACCCTTTGTGTCTTCACACCGTCTTTACGGGGATTTCGCGAGAATCCTCACCTAGGCTAACAGTCATGCAACAAACGGAGGGGCCAGAGGCTGGGTTGGACGCGCAGGCTCTGGATCCAACGGCTTGCTTTGAACTCTGGTGTCTTGGTGAATTCGTGGTTTGAATTCTGACTTGCTGAGCTTGAGCAAGTGAGTCGGCTGCCTGGGCCTCAGTTTCCCCATCTACAAAGGGGGGGGCGGTGACTGCACCTACCCCCCTAGGCTCCCCTTAGGATTAAAAGAGGCAGCGCTTGGAACAGGGTCTGCACCTAGTATGACCTACCCATTAAGGTCCTAGGGGTGGGCCCTGGGGGTACCAACAGGTACAGTGAGAAGGCACACCCTCCCCTTCCCCTCCTTCCCCTCCCCTCCCCTCCCCAACGCCGAGACCACCCTAACCCCTGCTGTCCGTTCATTCATTCGCTCACTCATTCCACACACTTTCCAGAACGCACAGAAATGGAGTGTCGAGTGTCCAGTGTCCAGTGCGGGCTCACAGCCTGATGGGGCAGGAAGAGCCAAAAACACAGACTCCCATTCGGGTGGGTACACACAGGGAGAGGGGGGCAGTCCTGAGGATGCTCAGGACAGATCCCCTCCCCCAAGCCTGGGACAGCTACCCTGGGAGTGCACGAAGAGCCAGGTAATAAAAGTCCTCAGGGCAGCTATTATTTATTGCCTGCTGTGTTCCAGCGCTTTACACCCAGAACTGACAATCCCACAAAATCCCACAAAAATAAAAACGTGAGGGAGGTCCTAGTATGATCTAGGAAACCGGAGGCTCAGAGAGGTTCAGTGACTTGCCCAAGACCACACAATGAAAGGGTCAGAGGAGGATCTGAATCCAGAGGCAGTCCAGTCACTGACCCATGGTCCGGCGGGTTCTAGGGGTGGTGTCCAGCCTCGTTGACAGCCCCTCCAACTGCTGGACTCCTGGAGCCGGCAACAAGGGGAGCGAAAAGCACATTCACTTTACTGGTGGGGACACGCAGGCCCGGAGAGGGTTAAGGGGCAGCCCAGCGTGGCAGGCCTTTAGCTGCAGCGTTGCGACCGGAACCCAGATCCCCTCCTGGGCTCAGATCCCGAGTAGACCGTGCCGCCTCCCCCTCCCTTTGCCCCTGCCCGGGCAGAGCCCACTGGGCTGTGCAAACACGCAGCTCTCCCCTCCTCAGGGCGGGGCGGCGCGGGTGCCCACTCCCTCGATGACATTATTTCCCTGTGTCTCCTCCACGGCACCAGGCGGCAGCCTCCTGGTCCACAGGAGGGCCTCAACAACATCAGGCTTTCTAAATAAAAACGAGGGGAGAAAGCCTTTCCCGGAGGCCAGCTCTCGTATTTACATGTAAAAAGGTCTCCTCGGCGCTCCCCGACCCTCCCCCGCTTCCTCTGGGGGCGGGGGATTGTTTGGAGGGCGCGCGGGGGGCGGGGGGGGGGCCTCTTGTGACCCCAGGCGCCTCCTCTGCGAACCAGGCAGAGGCGTCCGCCGGGGAGGGAGATCAGATGGCCGCAGAGCAGGAGGGGCTGCGGGGGAGGGGAAGGGGGTGGCGGCCGCTTCTTCGCCCCCGCCCCCCACAATGGGAAATTTCATGGGCGTGGTAACACGTGAGACCCGCCGGCTGCGCCCGCGCCCCCCACCCGCGCCATCTGCTCCGAGGCCAAAAGTCGCCGCGGGAGGTGTGGGGCGCTGCTGCGGGCCCCGCCGCTCCGACCTCGGCGTTAACCTCCTCTCCCCACGCCCACTTTTTAAGCAGATGTCGCCCGCCCGTTGATGAGCTGGAGGTTCGCTCCAGGCCGCCCCCCCCCCGTCCCGGGCCGCGCCGGGGGGCTGGGGGGCGGGGGCAGGGAAGCAAGCCCCGCCCACCCTCAGGCCTGCAGGCTCTCTCCCCGACCCCGCGAATGCCGCAGCGTGGGGTCCCAGCCCGGGAACCGGGCGCCCGGCCAGCGGGGCCCCTGCCAGGCAGCCGTCTCGCCCCTCGGGCGGGAGACCGGCGCCCACGGGCCCTCCGGGGTTTGGGCCGCGCCCAGCTGAGCAGGCCTGGGGCTGGAGCTGGCTCCCGGGGACTCCCCGGGAGGTCAAGTCCTCGTCCCACCGGGGAGCCGAGGTCCACGCCTTAACCCTCTGGGCCCAGAGTTTTGATTCTCACCACCTTCATTGAAGAAGGAAGTTTCTCTCTAACGGGGACCCTGTAAGGGTCGGCATTCTAGACAAGGAATTGCCCCCGTATGTGAAAGGTTAATCCCCCACTCCTGCCCCAGAAGAGGCTTAGATGCCGCCACTGAACAGACAGCCAGAGCTGTTAATACTGCAGGGACAGGCGGAGGCTGACACCATCGCACTAGAATCACAGTGACTTAGCTGACACCGAGCTAGGGTCAGGTCTCTGATCAGGCGGAGCCAAGGATCAGCTGTGTGGCCCGAGGCCAGTGTCTTGAGTTCTCTGGGCAGTTTCCCTATTTGCAAATTCAGGATAAGAAAAAACTACCTTGCAGAACTAATGTACGCTGATAACCTCCTTGGAATGCTTTCCTAAGTGCAGAGGAGGGAGGGGAGAGGAGTTCTAACAGTCCCCCATTAACCGAGGGCCTGAGGGGCTCAGCAGCCCCTGACCCAGGCTCCCTGCCCCTCCCTGGAAGGCCGCAGAGGTTGGAGGAACCAACAGAGCTAAATAAATGTCCAAAGCACATCCCTGAGACTCAGGACCCGGGAGCCCCAGACCCTGCATGTCTTCTGGGGCAGCTGGGGGACCCCAAGGGCCTGCGCCTCGGAGCCCACAACCCGGGGATGGAGTGTGGCCCCATCTCGCTGGCTGCTGTTTGAGCACACACAAACATGACCCCCCCCCCCCGCTCCCCGGCCTCAGCTTCCTGCCTGGGGAAATGGGGCCCACAACACCCACCTGGTGGGAGACGGTTCACCAGGTGCCCGGCCCCCGATCCAACTCCAGCCCAGGTGAGGAAACAGGCACCACTGGGAGAGACAGAGCCGAGGGGGGCACTGCGTTCCCCCCATTGTCGGACCATTCTACAAACAGGATCGCTCCCTCTCTCTCCCCCTCTCTCGTGTAGGCACACCATCAAGCTCCGATTACCCACCAAGGCCGTCGAAGGCAGAGGGCTTCAGGGTGGAGGCAGTGGGAAACCAGGCCAGTCTCGGCACTCCACAGCTCCAGCCGATCCCACGACACCCATCCAGAAGTCAGGGGCCGAGCACCTGCTGGGGGGGGCTTGGACAGATCTAGGGCACGGGTCTGGCACACACAGGGCTCCTATGAATTTCCACTGCCGTGTGGCAGGGTAACACGGGGGGCGGGCATCGCAGGTCGGGATCTCAGGGGCTGGGTAGAGGGAGGGCCCAGACCAGGACCACCCTTGGGAGGCTGCTGGCTGCAGCGCACCTCTGGGTGTGGCCCGAGGGTCCAGCCTCTCAGCAGGCTCGGGCCCCCTGTCCCAACTGGACAGGGAGCTGGGGCCCTGAAGCACAACTGGCCACGGAATTTGTGGGGTCTGGTGCAAAATGAGAACGCAGGGCCCCTCGTTCAAAAAAGAACTGAGTGTCAAGATGGCAACACCAGCATGAAACCAAGTGTGGGACTCCGTGTGACCGTACAGGTCACATGCCCGTGAAGCCCCCCCTCTCTGCTGTGGGGTCAGGGAGGAAGGGAACCACCCCGATGGGGCAGGGCAGAGATGGGCAAGCACAGGCCCCAGCCAGTCTGACATTCCGGCTCCAACACCTCCTAGCTGTGTGGCCTCGGGCAAACAAGTCAACCTCTCTGTGCTTCAGCTTCCTCATCTGTAAAATGCAGATAACCGCCCCTTCCTCACTGGATTATTGGCCAAGTTAAAGGAGCTACATACACATGTTAAGAGCTGGCACAGAGTAATCATGATGTGAATGTTATTAATTCTTATTAATATAAACTTTGTTATTGGCCACCATCCTAGTGACTCCTGGGTCATACACCACATGAGGCTCATCATGGAGCAGAAGAGGACCACGGGACGTCCTGTGGGAGCCACACTTCTATAGGAATGAGGCCAGGGTTCCCAAGCCTGCCGTGAATAAACCCTGTGACTGCAGCAAGTCCCTTCGCGTCTGAGTCTCAGCTTCTTCCCTGGTACGGTGAGGAGGTGCGCCGCAGTCCTTCAGGCTGACGCTGCAGAATTCGTCCTCATCCCTTTCACCAGGGATATGAGGAATGATGGCTCTTTCCTCCCCTCACAGAGCCCTCCATTTAGTCATCTCACCTTCCATTCCATCTTTCCTTCCATTTAGTCATCTAACCAATATCCATCCATCCAACCAACATCCATCCATTCCTATAATGCCAGCCAGTATTCATCCATCCACCCATCCATCCATCCACACAACCTTCACCTGGTCAGAGAGACAGATATCAGTGCCAAGCAGACGGGTCCCAGAACATGTCCAGAGTGGGGAGCAGTCATGGTCCATGACACACACTCAGCTTCTCTAAGGCTGACTGAGGGTAGCACAAGTGGCTTGGGGGTCAGAACAAAAAGAGGGACCCACGGATTGAGGTCAGATGGACCAGAGCTCAATCAAATCACAGTTCCAATTTTATGTCTGGTGACCTGACCAAGGTGACTTAACCTCCCGAAGCCTCAGTTTCTTTGTCTGCAAGATGGGCGAAAGAACTACCTCCTTTGGGTGGTGTCCAGACTAAATGAGAATGACAACGTAAACCAAGCCAGAGAATGTATTTAACCCAAAGCGGGTTGCATAACTTTGTCACATCCTGCGCAGCCACTGTCAATAACAGCACCTACCCGGGTCGGAGCCTGCACCGCCCCCTGAGCCCTTGAGTCCCCCAGAACCTCCAGGCCCCTCCCAACTTCCCCAGAAGAGTCTTGGGGGGATTTATCACCATCTGGGCTTCAGAGCAGAACTGAAAAAGCACAAGAAAAAAAACAGGGCCCTTCCATCCACATCCAGTGTGACTGCTCTAGACCTCAGGGAGACCAGCTCAACACCCAGGGAAGCCACCTGGGTGTGCGTGGAGGGGTCTTAGCAGGGGTGGGGGGCGTGCTCAGCCTGCAGCTGCAGCGTCAAACAGACCTGGGTTCAAACCCGGCTCCGAGGGCTTCCCTGGTGGTGCGCTGGTTGCGAGTCCGCCTGCCGATGCAGGGGACGCGGGTTCGTGCCCCGGTCCGGGAAGATCCCACATGCCGCGGAGCGGCTGGGCCCGTGAGCCGTGGCCGCTGGGCCTGCACGTCCGGAGCTGGCGCTCCGCGACGGGAGAGACCACAGCAGTGAGAGGCCCGCGTACCGCCAAAAAACCCCGGCTCCGTCACCAACAGTGTCTCCGGGGCCATGCTGCTTAAACGCCCCAGCCTCAGTCTCCTCACTTGTAAACCAGGGGCATTCAGACCTGTTGGAAGCATTACAGAGAACGACTGTAAAACACCCAACACATAATTGTCCTTCAATAAACACCTGTTATCATTAGAAACGGGGCAGAGCACGGAGGCGGGGAATCTCGGAAACGCACGAAGGGTATGACAGCACAGGTGGCGTGCAATGGCCGGCTAGTGATACGGCCACGTGTACAGAGATGTGCATGACACATAACACACGTGGACCACGTGCACACAAGGTGCAACGTACGGACACGCAGGCAAGGCCTGGCAGGGAACGAGCAAGAAAGAAAACAACCGCGTGGAGACGCGTGTTCTGCGCCACGGCACGTAGGTGCTTGGGCCCCTGGCAGAGCAGAAAAGCACGGCTGGGGTGCCAACACTGGGTCTCAATTTCAAGGTGCTCGTTGCCTTTCTCCCACCTGCTCTCTACCTGCCTGTGAGGCAAATGCTCCCGAGATCCCTACTTCAAGGGAGAAGGTCCCACTTCGCTACGGACTTGACTTTCGATTTCAGGGGCCTCCCCAGTTCCCCACAATCACTTGATGGGGCTGCGGCTGTGTACAGGTGCCACCCTCCAGCCTCCCGCACCTGGGCGTGCCCACATGGACGAGTTGCGGAGTGTTCTGGAAGGACTGCAATCCATTCTGCATGCTCAGAACCTCATCTTATGACCCTCTAAGGGTTTTATTAATAGCCTATTAGTGGGTAATTCATGCATTTTGATGAGAAATCATCTAGTGCTAGTTTATGGGGGAGGAGGGTTTCTGGGCAAATTGGGGGGCGTGGAGCGAGGGTGTCGCCTCCAATTCGCTTCCCAGCACCTGTGCAGGCGACAATGACTCCGCTGGGTCCCACTGTGGTGGCGTGGCAGCGACGCCCCCCTCCTGACAGCCCCGCCACTCATTAATCTTGATGAGTTTTCTGCTGAGTATTCTTCCAGGGCTTTCAAACCGCTCGCTAATTGCAATTAATCACTTACCGAAACAGATGTCAGGAACAATGGGCTTGGGAAGGCTGGAGGCTTGATAAAGCTGTCAGGAGAGGATGCATGGGCCGCTGGGGGTCGAGGGGGCCCAGACACCCTCTGCGCTCTGGGTGCATAGGGTGTCAGGGACCCCGCTCCTGCCCAGGTGGGCTCGGAGGGGGCGGGAAGGCAGGGCCACTCTGGGATGGAGGGAGGCGGGTTGGCCGAGCGTCATGGAGCAAACCAAGAGAACTGACGCCACATCCCCCCCCAGAGGCCAGTTTCCAGGCCTGACCCCCCAAAGGATCAGATCAGGGGCCAGCGGCTGCTTGGATCAGAGAAGCACACTCTACCAACAGGGCCTGGCAACGCGGTTGGGGTTTTGTGTGGCTTTTCGCCCTGCGCTAACGTAAGAATTGTATATTCGCATTAGTTGCCAACATTTAAAACTCAGATTTGACAGAAAAATCTGGACTTCTGGCTTCTCTTGAAAAATACAAAGATTTTGCCATACGCCACCGTGCAGCAACAATCAGCTGAAGCTGAGCACGCCCCCCACCCCTGCAAAGACCCCTCCAAGCACACCCAGGCGGCTTCCCTCGTCCCCTGGTTCCCGGGTGAGCTTCACTCGGCCACTTCTGTCACACAGACACAGGGATTTTGCACATGAATGCCCCCCCCCCCCGCCCCGAGCCTCCCAGACTCTGAGCCAAGCTTGTAGGCTTTGCTCGCTGGCCATAAGGACTCTGGCCCTTGAGGCGGGGATTTCCAACCCTTAGCTGCGCAGGAGGAGAATCTCGAAATCACGCCCAGTGTCCTCGGCTCTCCCGGTGCAGTTTCCACCTGTATCCCTCTCGGGGTCTGCCAAGCTGGTCCTGCCGAGCTGGGTGACGTCAGGCAGGTTGCTTGACCTCTCTGTGGGGTCTTCTCCCCCCATCTGCGAACTGGAGATTATTTCCACACAGGCGGCACACCCTGTGTCCGGACAATTATCATCATTGATTATCACGGTGCATCTTTTTATTCACGTGCCTATTGCTGAAAATTACCATGAGGGGCTAGATTTTATCCTTCAGAGTAAGTCTGTGCCTGTTTCCGCATCTGCAAAATGGGTTTCATGTACTACAAGGCTGTGAAATTAAACGGGTTAACATGTGATGCTCCTAGTTCAGCACCTGGCACGTTGTGAGTGCTCAGAAAGCGCTAGATGTTCTTAGGATCCTGCCCTGAAGCTGTCACGGAGCTGAGCTCAGGCTAAGCCCTGAATCTATGCATGGAGGACTGGGAAATGGAGACAGAAGAAGGCACGAAATCCACCGACGTTCGCTCACTCCACAGTTTACACTGTGCACCTGCCATGTGTCGGCCCCGTTCGCAGCCTTGGGAATAGCGCCTGCGTGGAACAAGTCCCTGGTGGAGCTGGCAGTCCAGCAGGGAGACAGATAATAAGTAAATACACACACCCGTGTGTGTGTCAGCTGCGATGATGAGCTCTGGAGAAGAACAGCAGAGTAGGTGGATTGAGAGCCCCGAGGGAGAGAAGGAGGGAGGGAGGGAGGGAGGGAGGGAGGGAGGCCTCACCGAGGCCCTGCTGTGAAAGGAAGAGTGGCTAGAATCATGCAGATGCGTGTGAGTGGGAAGGGGCAGTGGAAACAGCAAGTGCAAAGGCCCTGGGGGCATGTCTGAGAGTCAGGGAGGAGGAGGCCAGTGTAGCTGGAGAGAGCGGGAGACAGGACGGGGGTGATGGGGCTGGGGGTGTGGGTCAGACCACCCCAGGCCTGGAGGCCAGAGCAAGGACTCTGGCTTTGCCCCAGTGACAGGGGAGCCATGGAAGGTTCTGAGCAAGGAGGGACGAGACGATGCCTCATTAGCAGATCCACACTTGTCACGTGGAGCAAGCTGCCCCCTGCCCGCCCATTGCCACCAGAGCCCCTCGGGCTAAACACAGGGTCCTTGGTGCCCTCTGCACGCAGCTTCCTGGGAGGACTATTTCTGGGCAGCAGTTCGGCGCTGTCCCTTCGGGAGCTCCCTGTGCCCTGGGTGTGATGCACACATGCCCATGACAGCGCGAGACAGCAGGCGTCTGGCTCTGCGGGGCGTCCTCTGGGGGTGCCCTAGATGCGTGTTCTGGGCAGGAGTCCTGTGCTGTGTTTCCATGCGTGTGACTCTTCCTGTTCCATTTGAGGGTGTGTGTTGCAGGAACATGGGTGCCCATGAGTGTCTGCTGCTCCCATGTGTGTTTTCAGAAGTTATACAGCGCGTTGGGGTGGGGGGAGTGTCTGTGTGTGTACTCGGACCTGTGTGTGTATCCCGAGTGGGCGAGGGCTTAGAGCTGCGGGTATATGATGTGTGTACACAGAGACGGTATGTGCTGAGCCGTTCCCACTGCAAGGTCATAGGTGAGGGGGAGATGGGGTAGACAGTCTCATGGCTCCATTTCCCAGGTGAGGAAACTGAGGCTCCAAAGTCACTCAATAGTAAGGGGAGCAGGTGGAATTCAAACCACGGTCTGGGGGACCCACCACGGCCCATGTTCTGTCCTGCCCTCCCCAGTCTCTGCTTCAAGCACTTCTCACTAGAAAACAAAAGATTAGGACCTTTGAGCCACCAGAAGTGGGCTAAAGCCAGGGTTAATTCAGCACAGTTCCACTGACTGCAAATGCCTCTGGCCAAGGGGATATTTTTCTGTTGTTTGTTTGTTCATCCATCCATCCATCCATTCCTCCATCCATCTATCCTTTCTCCCATCCATCCTCCATCCTCCATCCGTCCATCTATCCATCTCTCCTTTCATCCATCCATCCATCCACCCATTTCCAACAAACTCCTAGAGAGTGGTGACACAAGGTGTAGATCGTGGAGCAGGACTTGTCTGAAGCTTGAACCCTGGCCCAGCCACTGACCGGCTGAGCAACTGTGGGCAGATAACCTCACCTCTCCAGTTTTCCTAGCTATAAGGAGGGATATATCTATAAGATATCTATACGATATTATCTGTAAGATATTCGCCTGAGGAGGTTGCAGTATAAGAAGTTCAGGGCTTCCCTGGTGGCGCAGTGGTTGAGAGTCTGCCTGCCGACGCAGGGGACCCGGGTTCGTGCCCCGGTCCGGGAAGATCCCACATGCCGCGGAGCGGCTGGGCCCGTGAGCCATGGCCGCTGGGCCTGCGCGTCCGGAGCCTGTGCTCCGCAACGGGAGAGGCCACAACAGTGAGAGGCCCGCGTACAGCAAAAAAAAAAAAAAAAAAAAAAAAAAAGAAGTTCAGATTCCTACTTGCCTCTTCTTGGCCAAGGTAAAAGTTACTTCACTGCTCAGCCTTGGATCTCCCCATCTGTAATTTGGGAACAAAGTTGCCCCTTCCTAGCACCGAGAGGCCAGGGAGATAAGGTTGCCCAGCACGGCTTGATCAGCGGGGCCTGGAGTGATTTTAGGAAGGCGGGAAGGGGAGGCTGGCCTTGGAGGGTGAGGTAGGGGTGGCAGTGTATGGGCGACAGCACGTTTTTACTGCCCCTTGTCCTCGCAGCTCTGTCCCCCAGCAGGAAGATCCCACGCCCCTTTGCCACCATGAGATTTGCTCTGTCTCATGACTGTCACCCCAGGGATTCCTCTCTCCAGCTTCTGTTTTCTCCCCACACGTCCAGCACCAGGCCAGCCCCGCCCCCTCCTCCAAGGCCTGGCTCCCAGCTCCGAGGGTCCCTTCCTCTGTCAACCTTCTGCCTTTCAGCAGCCCCAACCTCTTCCTTGGCCCTGGGGGGTGTACTGCTTCCAGCTGGTAAGACCTCTGTTACCCACGTGTCCCGCTTCTGCCTTTTCAGTCCTCCAACACCTGTTTCACCAATGCCCTGCATTAAATTCTCTCTGTTGAAATACCTCGGGTGGTTTCTGCTTTCTGGCTGGCCCCCAACTGAGACAACAGAACAGACAGCTGTTCGACAGCTGTGACAATGTGGGAGCAGCCAGGGTCGTGGGCCACTGCCGATCCCCCAACCCAGAGCGCTGAGGGAGGGCAGACCAGAGCCCTGGGCTCAAGGATGGGGTCCCTGAGCACAGCCCAGCGCCCCTGGTGCGTGCTGCCTGCCCGGCTCTCCGCCTACCCTGCTGTCCTCCGGGAAGAAAGCCCCACTCCAGCTGCCTGTACATGAGGCAGAGGCTCTGCCTACAACCCGAGGAGGCCCTGACACGTGTTAAAATAAACATTCTGCAAATACGATGTTCCATATGTATGACTTCGTGGGGTGATGATTTTCCTACCGATCGCCGTAAGTGACAGCTGTGCGGGGAACGCTGGAAACATGGACTCGGCGGCCTGTGCCACGCGGCGGGGTGGCATCACGGCGCAGGAGCATCTGGTGACTCGGGACGCGCGAGGAATCCAACGCCTGTCAATGCTCCCTGAGACACATTAGCTATTCCAAGGGACGGATGGAGCAGGTGTTCCCAAGCAGCCTGTTCGTGATCGTTACTTTTAGATTGTTTTAAAGTATTTAAGCGAGATCCTGGAGGCTGGGAGAGAAGGGAGAAGGGGGGAGGCGGGGTGGTGGGCCGGGCCCCCCCCCAGGGGCCAGCCTCCCGGATTGGCAGAGGTGGGCAGGGGCTGGACCACATGACACAAGTGGATCCTACTGGCCACTGGGTCACTGTGCGGCTTGTAGCAACTAGGCCAGCTGGGCCAGTTGTTAAAATATTGACATACTTCCACCCTGCGGCCCCAGGTCCCGGCAAGCTGCTTCCAGAAGGCCTGGCCTCTCGCCAGGAAACCGCCGGTCTCCCCATGACCCATAATGAAAGGCGGGCTGTCGGCAGAACAGGTGAAACATCTTGAACATTGACCCTGATGGCGCATCTCGAGCTCAACTTCCCCCAAGAACACTTGGCCCCCACACTGTAAGGGCAGGGGTCTCGGGTCCTCTGCCCCACCCCCATGCCAAGAACACACAGAGGAGCTTGAGAAGCCCTCCATGAACAAGTGAATGAATGAGGGAGTGAGTGAGTGAATGGATGAATGGGGACCGTGGTTATTAGGGAAACGAGAGCTGCCTTTCTGGCTCCTTCAGGAGACCCCAGAATATTCTTTGAACAAATAATGTGCCCGAGCTCTGGGGCGCTGGGCAGGGGGCTCCATTCTCTCAGCCTGGACTGAGATTAGAGCAGGAAGCTCGGCTCTGGAAGTGTCCTCAGGTCAGCCTCATGTCAGCACCCCAAGCGGGGTGCAAGAGGCGGAACTGACACCCCAGCGAAGGGCTCAGGGGCTCCCCTAAAGAAATCTGAGGATGCTGGGGCCGTGAGCCGGGCCGGGAAGCAGGCACCTGGCGGAGAGCTCTGCAGGCAGGGGGACGAGCTGGAGCAGTGAGGGCTGGGCAAGGACAGACAGACGGACAGACAGCTGCATATTCTCACCACGGCTTAGTGGAGGAAGGACGTTGCCCCAGCCTTCCCTGACCCCTGCCTAGATCTACTTTGTCTTTGGTGCAAGCCCCTCTCAACCCCCGGCCCATCGCAGAATCCGCTGCTCGGGGCACGGGGCGTTTAGGGCACAGCACCCCCGTGAACGTGTGCGGGGGCCCGGCCACTCCAGACCCATTAAGTGGGAACCCTTGCAGGTTGGACTCCGGGTGATTTCAGAAGTGCCCCCGGGGGTCTAAGGCTCAGCAGAAGGTGATCGCACTCCAGGAGCAGCAGCCCAGGCCTGCAGCCTGTGGGCAGTGGCGGGGGCCGGCCGGGTACCCCGCCAAGGGGCCTGACCCCAGCATCGGGGCCTGTGGCATCGGGGAGTACAGGAGGACAAAAGGCTGGTTTTGCATTAGGGAGGACGTCCAGGCAGGGTTGGAAATGGATCCCCAGACAGGCTGGGACCTTTGCCTCTTTCTCCAGAGGAGGGTTCCTTCTGGCTATTTCCAGCCCAAACGTACATCTGCCCTCAGGGGCGGGTCAGGTTATTAGGATTCTGGTTCCTGGGTAACTGACTCCACCCCCCATTGCCCTCTGTGGTGTTTGCCCGGGCGGTGCCTGGGGCCAGCCGCACCTGAATGCCCCCCTCGGGCAGGGATCAGAGGGCCGGGGCTGGGAGCAGTGATGTTGACAGCTGCTATTTAAAATCCAGGCAAGTTCAATATTAGCTCAGGGGTTTGTGCAATCTGTTGCCAAGATAAAGCAGCGGAGCTGGTGAGCGGGGTGCCCTGCCCTGCCCCGCTGGAGCCCAGAGCGGCCAGGCCTGGTTAACAAGCAGCCTGCGGGCTCCAGCAGCCCCTCCTCCAAAGCCTGTTTGCCAGAGTCCACCGAGCCCAACCCCAGAGTAGCTGTGCTCCAGCCACGGCGGAACCTAAAGGTTCCTTCCCTCCCCACTCAGCAAAGGAGCTGGAGCCCTGAGGGGCCTCCGAGGCCCTGCATGACCGGCCCCGTTCCCCTTGCTCCCAGCTCCAGCCTCAAATGCACCCAAGCACACAGCCACCTCAGGGCCTTTGCACCTGCCCAGGACGCCCTTCCTCCTCACCCGCTTCAGGCCGGAAGGTCACCTCCTGCAACGACAGCTCCTGCCTGTCCCTTTCCTCCCCTTCCCCGCTTGACTGTTTCCACAGAACTTATCACACCTGGCCTGGTATCCTGTATTCATTAGCGCACAGGTTTATTTTCTATCCCTCCCCCTTCGTGAGGGCAGGAACCTTGTCTGCCCCGTTTGGGGCTAGAAGAGCGCCAGGCACAGAGCGGCAGCTCAGCGAACGTTTGCGTGGTGGCCTGGACTCCCAGCTCAGTGCTCCCCTTGCCCTGCCTTCCCGGGCGGCCTCCAGGCCTCCTGGGCGGGGGAGGGGTAGGCGACATACCTCATTTAGCGGCTCTGTGGGGACACCCCAGCTCCTTCCCGAGAAGCCTCTTACTGTCAGTCTTGCCCGGAGCCTGTGTGCACGTGAGAGGAATCTGACAGCCACCCCAGCGGAATTCATCTTTTATTCATGCCGATAATGTAAACGCGGTGGTGTCTGGAGCAAAGTCACTTAGCCCATTAGAAGAAGCTGCCGCTGCGTCACAGCCCCAGATGCAGGAGGTGGGGGCCCAGGTGGGGTGACCTGGGCCTCAGATGCACCCTGGGGGACAGCTGGGCCCAGGGGTCCACAGATGGGCTGCCTGGGTTCCAGGCCCGGCTTGCCCGCACTGGGTCATCCCCTCAGAAATGAACGGTCAGTTCTGTGCATTTACCGAGACCATCCGGGAAGGGTGCCCCCCGGGCGGGGGGCTCAGGAAGGAGGTCCCAGGATGATGATAAATGCCCACCTGGTGGGCATGGCGTGGGGACAGAGCAGGTAAAGAGCGGGGCCTGGCCCCGAGGAAGCGTCAATGAATGTCAACCATCATAGGTTCTTCTAGGAAGAAAGCCCTTGAGTCAGCGCCCCCGGGAGGCCACTCTTAAAGGAAACACTAAGGATGGAAATACAGCTACGCCCTGTGTCTCCACCTCTGGTGAGGCAGGTAGGATAAAAAGTGACACGTTGTAGCACGCACACACACGCACACGCGGATGGAGACAGTTCACGAGTGCAGCACTTAGGAGACCTGCCTTGTCCTCTGCCCGTCAGAAAGTGACTGTCCAGCCATCTGTCGAATGAGTAAGAGATGAGCTAGCTGCGAGCCGCTGTGGGAGGCCCGGCTCTAAATCCTGCTACCTCTGAGACGTGGGCCCGGGAGCCCCCTTGGGCTCAGGGTCATCGGCTGTACTGTAGGGGGGTTCATACATCCCCACGTCACAGGTGAGGATTAAATGAGATACTACAAGAGGGTATCGCCGGGCCAGCTACGCGTCCGCGGGCCAGGCTCTGCCCCTCTCTGTGCCTGAGCTTGCTCCTCACTGAACGAGGGGGTGGAACCGATGTCCTGCTTGCAGTGCTCGTTGGTGGGACTGGTGAGACAGAGAGAGGCCCGGGGAATCGAGGGGCCTGTGGAAAGCAGGTACCTGGCAGGATGCCCCAGGCCCCCATCCTCCCACGATCTGGGGCCAGGGCGAACCCCAGACACCTCCGTCCTGGGTCCAGGCCGCTGGGGGACCTCGCTCAGGAGAGACCAGAGCCTCTGCCCGCATCCCCTCTGCCTGACTTCCCTTCTATAGCGCCCACTGCCGGCTGGGCGTTGTCCTAAACACTGCAGATGGCTCTCTAATCCTCCCAAGGGGCCCCTGAGGTAAGTACGTTCCTATTCCTATTTGACAGAGGAGGAAACTGAGGCCCAGAGGGTCAGGTGACACAGCCAGGGCAGGAGGCAGCAGGTGCCTCCAGAATACTCCCTGCAGGGCGGGTGGCATCTGAGTGGCACCCCCTTATGGAAGCCCTCGACACTGCAGCCCAGGGGTTCCGGCCTGGGAGTCCCCACCCTTTCCGGGGGCCCTGCTGGGAAGCCCTAAACCCCCCACAAAGATCATCAGGAAGCCACCTGCCTGACACCTGAGCCTCGGGGGACGGGCAGGTGTACCGGCTCACTGGGGGCTCACTGTCACCGCGGGAGCCAATCAATAGAAGGCGTGACTGGTGGGGACCCAGAGGGCAGGCGGGCCCAGGTGGGACCAGAGAGCACAGGTGCAGAGCCTCAGCCCTGGAACCACCTGGGTCTCTGAGGGCCTCTCCCTGCTTTCCTTTGAGGTGAATTGAGGGCAGGGATGAAACGAGGTGAGAATCAAAACCTGCTTGGCCCTCTGTGAGTTTCCTGCAGCTGCTGTAACAAAGGACCATAAATGGGGTGAGTTACAAAACCAGGAATTTACTCTCTCGTGGTCCTGGAGGCCGCAAGTCTGAGATCACCTTTCTGGAGGCCCTACGGGAGGATCCTTCCTGCCTCTTCCAGCTTCTGGTGGCTACCAGCCATCCTGGTCCCTTCCCCGGGGCCTTCTTATAGGGACACCGGTCTTGGATTGAAGCTCCACCCTAATCCTGTATCACCTCGTTTTAACTACGTCTGCAAAGACCCTATTTCCAATGAAAGTCACACTCTGAGGTTCCAGGTGGACAATGCATTTTGGGGGCCACTGTCCAACCCAGCACAGCCCCATATTCAGCAATAACTCAGGCCCCAGGCCGGCCTCCCCACCTTAATGCCCAAGCTGACCTGGCCCCTGCTGCTCCCCAGGGTTCCGTCTGCGTCCCGACAGCGGCACCTCATCCTCCATCCCAGCCACGTGGAGCTCTGCCCCCACGGCCCCATGTTCATGCTGTCTCAGGCTCCAAGCTTTTCCCCATGCCATTGCCCCTGTCTGGAATGCCCTTCTCCAGTTTTCCATGGAGGAAACTCCCTTTGCCTTCAAAGCCCAGCTCAAGCATCACCACCCTCAGGAAGCCCTCCCTGATTTCAGGCGGGGCTCCCTGCTCTTTGTGCTCATTCCAGCCACTGTGACAAGCACGCTGTTCAGTATCTGCCGAGGTAACTGCTGGGCTCCTTTAGGCACCAGGAAGGCAGGGGGTTCATCTTAGTCAGGTCAGCAACCCAGCCCCTAACACAGACCCCGGCCACTTCACGGACCCGTAACAGAAGGAGTGACCGAACAGTCCCAGCTGGGTCTGGGCCTTTCTGGGGCTAAGACTCTGGCCCAGCACCCCACGACTCTGACCCTCCCAGAGCAGCGGCTCAACCCCCAGTACACATAGCGATCACACAGGAGGTCTCAAAACTCTCCCTGCAGGAGCCCCACCCAGCCGTTTCCATCAAGATCTCTGGGGCTGGGGCCCGGGCATCAGAGGTGTTTCAGAATTTCCCCAGATGATGTGAACAAGTGCTCAAAGGCTGAGAAGCCGTGCACCAAGGCAAGGGAAAGGCTGGTGTAATCTTAAACTCTGCCCCCCACTCTAGACAGGGTCCCTGATGTGGTCCACAGCGCCCTCTACTAGGGCAGGGCCCTGCACCCTTGCTGCTGTCCCTGCAGTGACCAACCCAGCACCCCCCAGCTGTCATCACGCCCCAGGACCCCCACTCCTTCCCAAGGTGCCTCCCCCAGGCGCCCAGCTTCACACACCATCTGTGCACCAAGGGTGCTGTGATCGTAGCTCCAGACTCAAATATCCAACTGCCAACTGGAGCTCCACTCGGGCGTCTAACAGCATCTCTTAACGTGGCCGGAACGGAGCTCCGGCTCCTCTCCCCAAACCCGCTCCTCCTGGCAACGCCAGCCTTCCAGTTCCTCGAGTCAAAAACTTGGAGATGATCTTGAGTCCTCTTTCTCTCCTCTCCCACCTCCGATCCACCAGCAAATCCTGACAGCTCTGCGTTCCAAATGTGCCCTGAATCCAATCACTCCCTCCAAAGTACTACCCTGGGCCCAGACGCCATCATGTCTTTGCCTTGATTCTTTTTCTTTTAAAAAATTTATTTATTTATTTATTTCTTTATTTTTGGCCGTGTTGGGTCTTTGTTGCGGTGCACGGGCTTCTCGTCGCTGTGGCTTCTCTTGTCGCGGAACACGGGCTCCAGGCTCGCGGGCTCAGTAGCTGTGGTGCACGGGCTCAGTAGTTGCGGCGCACAGGCTTAGCTGCTCCACGGCATGTGGGATCTTCCCGGACCAGGGCTCGATCCCGTGTCCCCTGCACTGGCAGGCAGATTCTCAACCACTGCGCCACCAGGGAAGTCCTGCCTTGATTCTGCAACAACTTTCCAATGGTCCCAATGCTCCATCCTTGCCCCCTTTGTCTGTTCCCCACACAGAGCCCGGGGGATCCTGGGGTGGAGCCTGGAAGGGATGACATAGGGGCCGTGTATCCTTTCAGCTCTGGACCACGTCCTCCTGGTGGCGCCTGTCACCAACATTCCACAGACAGCAGTGGCTTCTCTGGGTCGAGGGCTGGAACAGTCAGAGAGGGCTTCCTGGAAGAGGTGGGGTTTGTGCTGATCGGGATGGGCAGCCAGAGGGCAGATGGACAGCCCGTCGTGTCCAAATTTGAGTAGCATGCTGGGAAGGCCAGCAGTGAGCTGGACCGTCGCTTCTGAGGGAGCCAGTAGTCAAGGGCACGCCTGGCATAGCCCTGGTGCCCCAAGCCTCGTAGCCTCCAGCCTTTTAGCCCCACCTCTGTGACTCTGTACCAAACCTGCTTCCTGGCAGCCCCAAAGACTCCTGTCCAGTAACACTTCCCCAGCCTGCCTTCCTCGAGCCCAGTGATTCTGTCTGTGGCCCCAGACCTGCAGCATCAGGGTCACCAGGGAACTTGCTGGAAATGGAGAGTCTCTGGCCCCACCCAGACCCACTGAGTCAGAAATGCTGAGACAGAGCCCAGCACCGTGGATGTTACCACACCCTCCGGGGGTGCTGACGCCGCTGGAGTTTGAGAACCGTGACCCAGCCTTGCTGGAAGCTGGTGAACTTTTGGGACCCAGAACCCCGTCCCTTCCCACCGGACATGGGATCCAGCCTTCCGTGTAAGGAACGTCACCTGAGCGTATGACCGCTGGAGCAGCCTGGGCCACCAGTGGGCGAGGGGGGATGGGGACAGAGCTGCAAACGCTGACACGGAGACGCACCAAACCAGCAGGGACAGTGGGATTCCTGCAGCTATCTCGACACACCCCGGCAGGCTCTTCTAGAACCACAGGAGGGTAAGCAGAGGAAGTCAGAAATCCAGTGCTCCGACCCCATCCTTCCATCGGTGAGAACACGGAGGCCAGGAAAGTCGAAATAAATCATAGGGGTGGCCCGTGGCTGAGCTAGAGCCTGACCTCAGGGCTTCTGATGTTAAGTCAAGAGCCTGGTGGGCTGTACCAGTGGTTCCACTGGGGGCCATTTCACCCCTGGGGGACCGGTGGCCATGTCTGGAGACGTTTTGGGTTTTCACTCCTGGGGGAGTAGGTGCTAACGGCACCTAGGGGGTCACGGCCAGGGATGTGGCTCCACCACAGAGAACGGTCCAGACCCAAACATCCAGAGCAGCAATGTTGAGAAGCCGTGGGCTATACATACGTTCTTGGGCCTCCGAGCCAGCCTAGGACCAGGAAACCAGCGATTCCATGGGAGTCCATGCGCCAGGACCTCAAATTGCTGCCAAACCCGGCATGGCTGCTGGAACGTCCAGTAAGAGTTTGCTGGGCATCCTGCAGGTCAGCAGGGCGCCATCCATCACCACTGTCACCCCAGGACCCCTACAGAGAGCTAGTGGGCATGCACCCTCCTGGCCGGGCAGCTGACCAAGCCCCTCTTCCTGGAAGGAGCTGGGCCATAAGGGTAGCCCCGGACTTCATCCTGCTCAGAGGTGGTCCAGTCTGAGCCCGCTGCCTCCAGCCCATCACGCCACTTGCTCCCACTCGGGGCTCTGAACAGAGAAAACCCAAGGAGCAGAATCACACATTCAACCTTGAGAAATTAGGCGACCCCTCCCAGCTCCAGGCTCCAAGCCTCCTCCCCTCCTCCTGCCGGCGGAGCCCTCGTTCCAAGATCGGTTCATATTTAATAACGCAATTTATATTCCACTCTCAACATAAACTACTGTAAAGGCGCTCTAATGTAAAAATACATCTGGCTTGTCAATAGTTTATCTTCTGGATCTGCAACTAAATCCCTGGGCCTTTTTGACTTACGGCTGCACCACTGTCTAATGAATAAAAAGGTGCAAATTATAGTCCCGGATTTAATGCTCATCATAAAATTAGACGATAGCTGCAAAAGCTGCATTCTCCTGCCCACAGTGCAGTGATGGTGAGCCATAAATAAAGTGTATTTAATGTATCCCAGGGCTGTGCAAACCCAGGAAACAGTGTGTTATCGCTCGGCCTTCGATGGGTCTGCCAGAAGTTCAATGAAGTGATAACGGATCCATCATGTGAATTTATGTTAACTGTCTCTGCGCAAAGCCATGGCCTCAACACTGTAAATAGCCTACAATCCTTCTAGCGGGCCCGCCTGCCAATAAAACTGTCACTGCCGGGCTGGCAGCAAAGCACCTTCAGGACAGGGGGACAAGCCGTTAAATTCTGGAGGCCGACGGGGGCCTTGCCTCCCCCTCTCGCTGGCTCTTCTGTGGGTTCGTCAATTGCAAAGGGAATGAATCGTCTTTCAAGCAACAGATCCCAATTACGGGGGTCAACAGAGGCTGGCTGCTGTGGACAGGTTGGCTGGGGATGTGGCCGGCGGGAGACAGCTGTCTGCCTAGGCAGGGGGCGGGGGCGGGAGCGGGGATCCAGTCAATTCCTGCCCTGGTTGTCAGGCTCTTCCTCTCTCGGATGTGGTTTGTAGCCTCAGGACACCTTCGGCACCTGGAACCTGCTGGTTCCTTCCACACGGGTTCATTATATAGTCATCCACCCGTCCATTCATCCATCATTAATATTTTACTCTGCACTTGCTATGTTCCAGGTCCTAGGAGGACATGAAGAGGACACAGGAAGACCCAACGGTTGAGAAGTCAGGATCCTCAAGTATTACCAACATCCTCCCTTGCTAATATCATATCTTATGCGTATCTAATTTACTACCATCTATTTCCTTCTCTGAAGCCCTGTGGCTTCACGTGATCTCACTGCTTTCTTGTTCAAACTGAGTCGAGACCTAAGAACGGCTCACGGAATCATGCTGTGGATGGGGCAAGGATCTTCCGTGGCACAAAACAGAACAGAAAACACCAGAGTCACTCGAGCACCGTTTCAAGGGCGCACGCGTGCACGTGGGGCATGTGAAATGGGAAATTCATACCGTGAGCCGCAGACATAGAAGTTTGAGAAACTCTCCTCTGTACCAGTCATTTGGCAAGTAACGTGGTTCCTGAAATACTAGCTTTCTTGGCATGTGGAAGCGTCTGATCTTCCTGTATGAGTCCCACGAATGCCCGCCTCCCTGCCCTGTGTCTAGCTGGATCTCCGACCCCGTAGGACGGTGGTCCTGAAGGCAAGCGCGGGCCAGGGGGTGTGCAAACACCCACACTCTCCACAGGGCTCTGGGAGTATCTCCTAGGATTCTCTGAATCCTTTCTGAGTTACTACTCTGGGGTCACTTTTGTAAGCTACCCAGCCTGTTAGGACAGTGGTACGTGTATGTAACATGTAAGTATACATGTTCTGGGAAGCATGTGCTACAAACGATTTGATTGACATGGGCTCGGGAAGTTTGGAGACCCCTGGGACCCGAGGTGGGCCATTACCTCAGTGTCACTGCTGCTAACGATGAAAGATGGGGCTCTAAACCCAGCTGGGAGAGTGGGACAGTTGGCAATGACATCTGGAGAAGAGGTGACATCAATCTTTGTGTCCTCAGCAATGTCTCAGGGACGCCCCTGCCTTCCTCCTGGGTAGACTAGAAGCTGCTCATCTCCCCACTTTCCCAGCCCCCGACGGACACCGCACCCCAGCCACCACGAGCATGTCCTCCCCCTGCCTTGCTGCTTCAACCTCACTCTTCGGGGGGGCTCAGAAAAGAGGGGCTCCCACTGGGGTGGAGCAGTGTCCCTGTGGTGTCTGTCACTATGCAGATTCCTAGGCCTGGCCGTGCGCTCCTGGGTCAGCACCCCTGGGAGGCCAGGGATTCGGCTACTTCACGGATCCCACTGAAGTGTGACAGCCTCCAACTGTCACACTGGGTTGGCAGGGCACGCGGAAACACACGGGCTTTGAAATGAGAATAAGCGCTCTGACCTCACCAGTCAGCCGTGAGGCAAGCAGAACAGCTGGGGCTTGGAGCAGGGTTCCCTGTGCGCTCCCGGCAGCAGCAATGGAAGCTTCCGGAAGCCGGGCCTTCCCTGAGCAGAATCCTGACTTCATACATGTCGATCAAAGGTTCAACTTTATAACCTGTAACTGAGTAAGCGGCAGGGCTGGCTTCATGAGTGTGTTTGCCGTATGTTACCTTACACGGCAAACAAAACAAACCAAAAAAAGAGGAGTCTCTGCAGGCGTGATAAGGGTGAGGCTCTGAGTCCGGGGGGAGTGGCCTGCGTTATCCAGGCGCGTCCTCAGTGCAATCACGTGCATCCTTCCAAGAGGAAGGCAGGGGAGCTTCGCCACAAAAGAAGGACAAGGCCACGTGAAGATGGGGCCGAGAGACGGGAAGATGCTGGCCTGAGAGCCCGGAGTCCGTAAGCCAAGGATGCCAACAGCCTCCAGCAGCTGGCAGAGGCTAGAACAGATCCCTTTCGAGGCTCCAGAGGGAGCAGGGCTCCACCCACACCTGGATTTCAGCCCATGACACTGATTCTAGACTTCTGGCCTCGGGACTACGAGAGAATATGTCTTGCTTTCAGCCGCTGAGTTCGTGGTCATTTGCTACTGCGGCGCCGGGGCACGCATACAAGGCCTCAGGTTCCAAAGGGTCTAGTGCTGGGAATTTAATGCTCTGTGGTCGGCGCCTTTAAATTCTTCATCATTTCATCTTTCCATTTGCATTTCCTAAGCGAGGTCTGATGGGACCACAGTATGTCCGGGGGGCTGGACGCTTTGGCTGAGCAGTGGTCCTGCCCCCCCACTGTGTCCCTGCCACAAAGCATCAGCCGGCTGCGTGTGGGGAGTGGGAGGCTCTCGTTCTGGCATTGCCTCCACGGCTGGTGAGGGCGTGGACCCAGGTGTGGGTCAGGACGCAGCCCCCGGGGGCGCGGGGTGGGCCAACGTGGGGACCCTAGGATGGCCGTGCTGGGGAGGATCCCTCTTATCCACCGCCAGGTACTCGGCACGTCCTGGGGTGGAGGCTGCGGTCCCTCAGGATCCGTCTGCGGCGGGGTGAGGCGGCAGGCCTGTGGGAAGATGCAGCTGGCCCGACACCCAGCGTTCCAGGGGCGCCAGTGGGGCGGCGGCCCGGACAACCTGGGCCACGTGCTCAGGAGTGTGCCATCACTGCGCCCTGGACCAGGCCCCCAGAGAGTGCTCGAACCTGCAGGGGAGGGGGAGGCTGCCCAGCAGCTTTTCTAGCCTTGATAGCAGCCAGAACCGAGGGCTGGGGTCACAGTAGAGACATTTTCAGGAATTAGGACGAGTGCCCCCGAGCTCTGCATCGCTCCCAGCAGCGCAGCCGGTTCCTGAAACCTCCTTCCCGTGGACGCCAAGGGGAAGCACCTCAACCGCACTCCGTGCTTGGACACTGTCCCTGTTCCTCCCGTAACAGTCCCCCAGATCTCTGATGAGTCCCAGGACGGTCACTCTGCAGAAACGCTGCTAATTTCATCCCTCCCTGGAAGACTCCCAGGGCATGTGCAAGCTTCACGGACCAAGGAACGCTCTGCTCTCCCCAAACTCCCAAAGTTGGGGCAGCTATGACAGGCTCCCCGTGAGCCCCCCTCCTGGTGTTCATACCCCTTCAGTGTGGGCCGGACGTAGGGACTTGCCTCTAATGAACAGAATATGGCCAAAGAGATGGGATGCCACTTGTGAGATTCGTTTAAAAGACGGTGGTGCCCTCTCTCCCCCGCACACACTCTTGCCTTCCTGGCTCTCACTTTGACAAAGCGTGTTGTGAGCTGCCACACGGGAGACGGCCATGTGGTAAGGAACTGAGGGAGGCGTCCAGCCAACCTCCAGCAAAGGACTGAGGCCCTCCATCCAACAGCCCCCAAGGAACAGAATCCTGCCGATGACGGTGTGTGAGCTGGGAAGCGGGCCCTTCCCCGGCGAGCCCTCAGATGAGACGGCAGCCCCGGCCGACACCTGGATCACAGCCTGTGAGGGACCCCCGAAGCAGGAGATCCAGCTGGGCTGCACCCAGATTCCTGACCCACAGACACTGGGAGATAATAAATGCTGTTTGGAGCCGCCGAGTTTTGGGGGAATTTGTTACAGAGCCAGACGTGCTTGAGGCACCTCCTTTGGGAAGCACTGCTCTGTGGTTCTGCAACCCACGCTCAGCTGAGCTGGCAGAGTCCCATCTCCTCGCCCACACTCATACCTCCAACCTCAGCTCTCACAGCTCAGCCTGGCCTTGACTCTCCATCAGACCACGATGGTCACCGTCAGCTCATTCTCAGCTGCGAGGCTGCTCTCTCCGTCCCTCTGCAAACCAGGCTCACTCCCTCTAGGGCCACTCCAGTCTCCCCTTCATGGCCGGCTTCTCTCATCAACTCCAGCCAATCCAAGTCTCTGCTCCCCTGGGCCCCTCAGCGTCTCTGGGTTCAGTTCAGAGAACACCGTGTCCCCGATTGACAGGCCACTTCCCGGGCTCAGGATCCACTGGCTCGTTTGGCCTCCTCCCCAGGCAGCAAGGTTCCTAAGGACAGATCGCTCTTAACCAACTCAACACCAGACACCGTAGGGCACCTACTGTGTGCTGGAAGCTGGGCTTCCAGAAAAATAGCACAGGATTCTTGTCCTCTCTGGGTCAATGGTTCTCAGACCTGGGGACCGCAGGGCTTGTGAGGAAATATGGTTCCCTCGATGGGTGCCCTTAACGTGCCTGGGCTCCGGTTCTGAGAAGCCCAGTGTGTGTCACTCACCGCCGGCCCCAGGGGAGGTCCGTGCAGATGTGACTGCACGCGGACGCACGCCCCGAGTCCCCGGGAACGCTCGGTTAAAGGCTGGTCGCCCGGTAACCAGGATATGCCCAAGGTAATTATATTTAGACTGCCATCAAGGTGGAGAGTGCAAAGTTAAAAAATTCCGGTAGGGAGCTGGTGGCACCCAGGCTGAGAATCACACTCTCGCAGCAGGGTGGCCGCCAGCCAGCCCCGCACACGTGCTCAAGGCTACGGCCTGGAATAGGAGGTACGGACGCACCCAGGGAAGCGCCCCGGGCAGGACAAGACGTGGCGTCTACGAGGGGACGGGGAGTCTGGGGCATCAGACCAGGGCACGCATGCTCAGTCAGCCTGAACCGTCTGCAGCACCCTTTCCAAACCTGACTGGACTCGCAGGCTGACGGTTTGAGGACAAAGAGACGGGCTAAATGCAGTAAATCCCTGGGAGGGCAGGCCCTGCCCTCGACACGGTACAGTGCCAAGTGCACACAGTAGGTGCTCCAGAAACACTCGGTGATGAGAGCCTGCTGCGTGCTCCCCAGCCCCTCCCTCAGCGCTCAGGTTCCGGCTGCCCCCACCGCCTTTTCTCTCATCCTACCTGGGTGGTCCCCTCCCACCACCTCGTGGCCACAGCCATGGCCGCCCAGCTCGACGAGGCCTGCCCTGGAGGGCGCACAGCTGGCGGGACTGGCCGCAGCCTCCCCAGGAGCCCCGAGCCAGCTGGGGAGACAGCCGCCTGCCTCTGGGCCAGCTCGCCCGCCCGGCGGGACTGTGGGCCGGCGCCCAGACCGTGGCAGCCGCGGGCCCCCCTGGGGTCAGCAAACCAAGCCCGGCCGCCCCGGCCGGGGCAGCAGCATCTCCACCCGCCCCGCCCTGAGGACTCCCTAATAATAGCAATCCTGAATCCTCGTGGCCAATTCTGCTCCATTTCTATAAATAATGTAGAATCTTTTTATTTACTGACAGGTTGTAAAAGTAGCAGGGAGAATAATGTGAAATCAGGAGCTGCTGAATAATGCATGACGTGGGCCTCACTCTCCTGCCTGGGCGGGGTTCCCCACAGCCCCCAGCGACTGCACCCCTGCACCGGGTACTGGGGATGATCAGGGCTGAAGCTCCCAGGACCTGGGCACCACTTCCTCCCGTTCAGGCCTTCAAGGTTTGGACTTGATCTTGGGGGAGGGGCTCCGGGGCCACTTGGGAAGAAGGCAGGGTCTGGGGTCCACACCCTTGCGCTTTGCATTTTCAAACCAGGCCTCAGGCCCAGCCACCTCCTCCGGCAAACAGATATTTGCAAGGTCAAAGCCAGGTCTCTGCTACACCCCGTTCCCAGCACATGTACTCAGACACACACAGACACGCACCCACAATCACACACAGACATACACGTAATCATACAAGATACACAGCTACAGACACATACATAACGCACACACATGACACACAAATACACACATACAGAGACACACCCAGACATATATACTCAAAGACACACATGCACAATCACACAAGATACACAACCACATAAATACAGAGACACACACACCGATATACACAACATGCACACACGGCCACCCACACAGACGTAAGATACGCAAGCACACAGACGCACAGACACACCTAACACACACACACACACACACACACACACAGAGATACAACCACACACACAGACACAAGATACACACACACAGGAGAGTGGGGAGGGCTGGCTGCACCTTTGGTGGATAATTCCGTGTATTTCTTCTTGACTTTTAAAGAATCCGCATTAATTATTCAGGGTGCTGGCGTGGTTATGAGGGTGCAGGTGTTCGGGGCTGGGGCTCAGAGTGGCCACAGGGCGGGCGTGACTCGGCAGGCCCCGAGTCCGGCTGTGCTGTCCAGGCAGAGCCTCCGGGGCAGCGCTGGGCGGGGCCGGGGGCCGGGTCTGCCCCAGCCGGTAGTGACCTCTCAGCCATCAGCGAGGGGGTGCGGGGCTGCTGACCACTGCAACGGGCGCCCATGAGGGTGGGGGCCTGGTCTGTCCGCTGACGCTGTAGCCCCCGTGTGCAGGGTACCCGGCACACAGCCGGTGCTCAGCAAACACGCACGACTAACCACGCTCCGTGCTGCTGTTGCCTCCATTTTACAGGCAGGGAAACGGAGGCAGGAGAGGTGAGAAAAGCAGGAGGTCTACCCAGGAGCCTGCAGGGGCTCTAAAAGCGCACAGGACTGGGGCAAGAGGAAGCTCTGAGGGGGTACAACCCGTATGGGTCACACTTTCTTCCAGAGCCTTGGGGTGGGGGGAGGGGGGTGTGCGAGAGTCGTTATTCTTTGTATTTTTCTGAATGCATCGAATATTCACAGTGAGATGGCTTTCCAGTCCCTGCAGCCCCTGTGGACTGACACCCCCTGCCCCGCATGGAAGCAGATCTTTCCAGAGTGCATGGGGCCTCGCTCTGGGTCAGGGGGCAGCTGGAGAGGGCTCAGAGGTGGGGGGACCCCTCAGGACCTCCCGATGAGGCAGCTCCCGGTGAGTGCAGGGCCTAGGAGCTGAGGCCACTCTGGAGAGCTTCCGACAACACACTCACACCGCACACACATACATTGTTTGCACGCACATGCAATATATACACTGGTGTGTCTGCACGCAGCAATGCACCAAACACTGCCACGTGTGCGTGAAAGCAAACACCCACGTGTACGCATATGACACATACACGAGTGTGCGTGCAGCACGCAATCTCACACGTGTGTGTACGTGTGTGTATGCATACGCGGTCACACACCACGTGAGTCTTCACACGCCATCACAAATATGTCCACATATGCACACAGCCCCCACACCCCAAACATACCTATACACGTGCACACACACCTGCACACACGTTTCCCTGAGCAGGACCAAGTGACCAGAAAAGGGACACTGTCCTCTGGGCCAGCAGCCCGGCACCGGCCGTGAGGTTTGCTTTCACCTGTGAGCTCCAACACCGGAGGTGCAGGCCCCCCAATTCTAGCCTATCCCCCCATTTTACAGCTGGGGGCACTGAGGCGCCAGGCCGCACAGCCACTTGCCTGAGAGGATGGGATCCGGTGTTTGTTTAGCGCCGGTGACCTGGTGGTTGTCACAGACGTTACCTCTATCCCTGCCACGGCCACAGGTGGCAGACGTGTCCCCATGCTACAGACCCAGCTGGGGGGGGTACAGTCATCTTCCCCAAGACAGACAGCGATGCAGCTGGGATGGGACACAGGCTGGTGGCCTCTGAGCCTCCACCTCCTGACCGGGGAGGGACTGAGCTCTCAGGTCTGCCTGGGTCCCTCCACCTACAGAGTGATATTCCGCACGCCCGCACCCCGCTTTCCCAGCAGGCATCCCAGTTCTTCACGTGCGCTAGCTCATTCAACCCTCAAGCCCATCGGTGGAGTCGGCACTATTATCGGGCCCATTTTGCAGACGTGAACACCGAGACCGCGAGCGAAGACAGCACTTATGGGGTCTGAACCCCGGAGACTCTGGAACGCAGAGCGGGGTGCGTCTACACCGGGGTTCTCCCGTGGGTGGCACGTGGAGTCACCCAGAAGCCTTGAAAACACACCGATGTCCGGACCCTCCCACCCGGAGATTCTGAATTAATCGGTCTGTGGGGTGGAACGCGGGCCTCAGGCTTTCCGAAGAGTGATGCTAAGGGGCGGCTCCCGGGGGAGATGCCCAGATTCAAATCAGACCACAGGCGGGTCCCTTTTCCTGCGTCATTTTTAGTCCCGAAGCCCAAGGCCAGCAGGTCCCCAGAGAAGTGGGTGCGAAGAAGACCAAGGTGTGAAGCTGGCGGGTGTCCTTGAGCACGGCCAGATGGCTGCTCGGCCGGCAGGTGGTGCCGCGTGCGCTGCCAGAAGCTCCTGGGAGGCCCGGAGCTGAGTCAGACACCTAGGCTCCCTGCCCAGAAGGTGACTTTGGAACCTCGTGAAATCGGACTTGACGGCTCCAGAATCAGCCCTTCCCCAAGCCTTGGTCACCGGAGACCACGTGCTTCGGGCAGGGACGGTGCAAGGGCACCCCAATACCGGGTACCTGTCTGAGGGGTGGGGACAGCACAGTACTCACAGCAGGGGGCGGACACAGGAGGGTGTGTGTGTGTTTGTGTGTATGTGTGTGTGAAGGCGGAGGGCCAGGGCTCTTGGGCTGGCGAGCTCTGCTGTGTGGCTCTGGGTTCAGCACTCGGCCTCTCTGAACCATGATTCACCTCCCCATGTGGGAACGGGGTGGGGGATCTCCACTTTGCCTGGGGGCTGAGAGAAGGTATCTGAACCCTTGACCCAGGCATGGGAAACCAAGCCTCACCTCTCCCCTTCCTCCCACCAGACTTTGTGAGCGAGGGGGGGGCCCTGGGGTGTCGGCTTCTCCCCTTTCCCATCCACTCCGTTCCTCCCCTGCATCCTCTCCCGCCTTCGCCAGCTGGGTGGAGCCACCCCCCTTCTCTCAATCTCCTTCACCCTGCCCAGCAGCCACTCCCCTCTCTCTCTGTCTCCCTTGTCTGTCGGTGCCAAGCCTTGAGGGGTCCCAGGCTTCCTGGAGAGGGCACCCCATCTCCCACACAGACAGGAAACGGCAGCTTCTGGGCGGCGGCCACGCCGCTGCTCCTAGCGCCCAGGCGTTCCAGATGGGACCTCCTCCGACGCACCCCTGGCTCCATTCCCCACCAGGCCTGCGACCTCCGAGGGGCCCTGTTGCACCTGGGCAGCCCCCGGATATTCATCCTGACCCCCTGAGAGAAACTGGACATGCCCTGGACACTCTGAAATGCACACAGCCACCTCTTTCCAAGTCAGGGAGAGGAGCGAGCCGCTGGGCCCTGGGCCAACTGATTTCCTCCGCTGGCGCCTGGTGGTGGGCAGCCCGCCTCTGGCACTGGCCTGGCATCGGAAGGCGTTGGCAGACCGCAGGAGGGGAGGGAGCCGGCGGGTAGGCTCCTCCCCCATCGAACTGGAAGCGGGTGCTGGGTGGGGGAGGGGAGTGTTTCTGCATCACAGTTGCAGTGAATCTGCTCTATTCTGGAGTTCAAGCCAGGACCTGTCTATGTTGGGGCCTGTGGCCGAATATTTCCTGTCTCTTAGAACAAGATACACCGCCCACTCCCAAGTTGCTGGCCCAGAAGAGGCTGCAATTTATCTACTCCCCCGCTCACAGGCTTGGGGTGAGGCTGGGGAGCAGGGGGGAGGGATGTTCATACCCACCTTCTTCTCATGGGATCTGAGTGGGTTTTCCGACCCAGCTCACAGGAATGTGAGCTGTGAGCGAGCAGGACAAACTGAGGCTGGGAATGGGCCACCAGGGTCTGAGAGGAGGCTCTCCATGGCCCTATTAATATCTGAGAGAACATTCTAGAAGAAGGAAGCCTGGGGGCAAAAAGGAGGAAAAACCCCCGAGCACCTCGGGGGAGCTCAGCGGACACAAGGAGCCTGGGGATAGATAGCCTGCCAGCCCTCCAGGCCCCGGGCCGGGGGCCTCAGTTCTGGCCTGGGGCGACCCTGAGCCCTGTGGGACTCCCCAGGCATCCCTTCTGCAGGGCCTGGGCCTTTACGGTTTTCCTCTCCCTCCTGATCTATTCTGGGCTCTCTGTGCTCCCGGCCAGGCTGGTGAAGGGGCTGAGGCCAGGGGAGGGCGGCAGGGGGCCGGAGGAAGCCAGGAGGAGGCAGGCGTGGATGATTTAGGAGCTGCTCTGGGCAGAGGCCCCTGGAGAGTGTGGGCAGGGGAGGGCGAGGTGACAGATGGAAGCCACATTTATTACGGGTGAGTCAAAAGATGTAAAGGGTTTTCTTGGGAGCCCTGGTGGGAAGGGAGGCTCAGAGACGCTGCGGTGAGGGCTGGGCACCGTGCCCGGCCCAAAGCCAGAGCCACAGAGCTGGGCACTGGCCCCTGGGAGGTGTCTCTGGCTGGCATACATGCCAGCCTGTGTCCAGCCAGGCTGGGCCTGCAGGCTCCAAGACGCCCCTCTGCATTCCTGCTCCACCTTCGGGCAGACTGGGCCCAGGCGCCGGCCTCAGTTTGCCCATCTCTAAAATGGGGAGACTCATGCTGCCCTTCTCACCTGGAAGAGCCTGGCACACAGTAGGGACGTGGCAATCTTAGTTTCTTCCTTTCCTTGCTTTGTAACACACTCCACAGTTGACAATGCCTTGGGGTCCCGGCTGCCGCAGGCTTAGATTTTCTGGGCCTGATCCATTCCACTCTCAGACCAGGGGTTCAGGGCAAGGTCCATACTCTTAGCCTGGCATGCAGGCCCTGCCCTACCTGCCATCTGCCACCTCGCCAGGGCCCAACCTCCACCCTCCCTTTTTCAAGGTGCCCAAAGCCCCCACCCTCCCTATAAGTTCCCCCTTCCCCATCTGAGAATGCCCAGCTGCCTCTCTACGCTAGCCTAATTCCCACACATGTCCTTCGAGGACTTTAGCACCACTTCCTACAGGGAGCCTTCCAGGGATGCTTCCAGTGTGTCCCTCGTTGAGTTTCCGGAGCACTAGGCCCGGGCCCACGCCGAGCCCGGAAACCGTGTGCCAACGGAGCTGGGGCTGGCACGGAGGGCAGCAGGAAATGGGAGAGGAAAGGTTCACTTTGCTGCAGGGAAAGAGATGCTCTGGGCGGAGGAGGGGGGACTGCCACTCTAAAGAAGACAAATGAGCTGATACCGACACCCCCAGAGACCTTCAGAGGGAAAGTCCACACCTGGCTGCCGGCAGGGCCTGGAAGCGGGCGGTGAACCCGCAGAGGGGAGGTGGGGGAGAGCCGTACAGGATAAGACCAGCCACCCCACAAGGAACGGGTGCAGGGGACTCGCTAACCCAAGGACCCACCAAATCATCGGCTTGAAGGTGAAGCTCAAAGCCAGACGGCCCTCTTCCTGTTAGCATACGAAAAGCAAGTCCCCAACCTCCACGATTATTTGAGAATTCTCCCTCTACACCCATCAAATTAGAGCGGTGTCCAACGGGGCCGCGGGAGCACAGATAGGTATTAAATTTTAATGAGCACTAATGGCTTTGCCCTACTTTGTGTGCCCCAGGCCTACATTGACAAACGTTTAATTTCTCGGGCCTTGACCTCTTTCCTTTCCTCTCCTGCCGACCCGTCGCCGGCGTCCACCCTCACAGATGTTTGTGTGGGCAGCAGGTATGGGCGGGAACCTTCCTGGACCACCTGACAGCCGGCTCCCTGAGCCTGGTGACTACAATACTCACTCTCCTGGGGAGAGAAGCAGAACTCTACAGTCACAACGCCAAAGCCAGCAGAGCAGCAAGACTGTCAATCTGACACAAGGGAGGTGCCTTTCAATAATTCCTCTGCTCTCAAGCAGAGCGGCAGGAGCACCAAGAGCCTGCACCCTGGGGGAGGAGCACATTACACTGATGCCTGCAGACCAGCACTGCCGCCCTCATGACCAAAGGTCCCCAAGCCCAGCTCCGTCCCAGGGGGCCTGAGTCAGGAGGGCCGGGGTGGCGGCTAAGCCCCCGATGCCCCCTGGCGGCGATAAGGCCCACCTGTCTGGGGTGGCGTGGCGGTGGTTGACCACAAACGCCGGGGCTCAGGCCCGGCCACTAGGCCGGGCGACCGCCCGGCTCTGGACCAGAACCCCTAGAAAGATCAGAGCCCTGGAGTCGGCTGCTATCTTACGGGTGTGGGTTCCATGGCCTTTGTGGGACTGCACATCACACAGCAGCCTGAAGAAACACTGTTCCGGAAGGTTCCAGGCCTCTCTCAGTCAGCCACCGGTGGCCCTTTGGACCTCAGGAGTCGTCTCTGCTGAATGAACTTAACAAAGCACCCTCCCAGCGGCCTCATCAGCTCTTCGGCCCTTCATTGACTGGAGTCAATGCCAGTAACACTTATTAAGCACCTACCGTGTGCCAGGTGCTGTGCAGGGCTGCGCTGTAATGAGGCATCAGACGTGACTGCCAGCAGGCGTCAAGGGGGTGATGCAATCACGGACATCAGGTCACGCAGCCTGGAGCCCCCCGGGAGGGTGGAGACCACCGCCTCTCCTCCGCCCTTGTACAGCCAGCCAGAGGCCCTCAGACACGGCCGAGGTCTCTGGGAGGGAGCCGCAGCACCCCAGCTGGGCCTGTTGGAAGCAACACCTGTAGCAGCGGCGTCTCACTGGACCCTCTCTCGGCTCCTCCTCCCTCTGACCAGCCTGCTGTCCTGTCAAAGGGAAGAGGCCGAGCCCAAAAAGGCGGGGAGAGGGGAGGACAGAGAAACCCAGGCTCCATTCCCAGCCACGCCAGGATTCAGCTGCTCAGAGAGACACACGCTCTGCCTCTCGGTGGACAGAAAGACATCAGCGTGAGGATGATCCCCAGCCTGGCAGGGGTCAGCCAACCCGGACCCAGTCACCCCTCAGGTGACGCTCCCTAAAGGTCAGGGGGGCAACCACCTGGGCTCCAGTCCCTTCCACCACTTCCTGGCTGTGCTCTCTGGCTGGGCCTCAGTTTTCTCATCCATGAACTGGGGACAGTGGGAGAACATACACCCTAACACGACTGCCAGATAAAATACAGCGAAATTTAAATTTCACATATGAATAAATGTTTAAATAGAACAGCTTTACTAAGATATAATTCCCCCCCCCCGAAAAAAAGATATAATTCCCATACCATGTACAATTCACCCATCTAAAGTATACGGTTCAGTGGTTTTTAGTATATTCACAGAGCTGCACAAGTATCACCACAATCCACTTAAAAATATATTCATGACCCCAAAAAGAAACCCCATGCTCATTCGCGTCACTTCCATTCCCCGCCAGCCCTAGACAATGAATACGTTTTTAGCATAAACGTACCGCAAATATTACACGGGATATACTTATATAAAAAATGTATTTGCTGTTTATCTGAAGCTGAAATTTAAGCCAGCGTGCTATTTTGTTTTTCTTTCTAAATCTGGCAGCCCTGCCCCCAGGCCTGCTGTAGGCATTAAATGCATTAACTGCCTCATACACAGTCAAAGATACTCATGTTGGCTGTTCTGTTCTTACTTCTACTATTTGTATTGTCTCCCTTTGGGTTCCCCAGAAGCAGAGCCTGAGACAAGGATTCAAAGGCAAGGGGTTTATTTGTGAGGGGCTTTGGGAAGCGGGGTGTGGAGCGGGGAGACTGGGAAGGTGGGAGGGCCAATGAGCGGCCACGTTGAGTGGTCCTGCTGGGGACCCTGGGAGAGAAGGGTCCCTGGGAAGGACAGGAGGATGGGGGCTTTATCAGCAACACCTTTCTTCCTTGGCGGGAGGTAAACCCCCCGCCCGGAGAGGCAGCTAAGACCTTGAATCTTAGAGGTCTGGAAGCTACAGGGGCCTCGGAACTCTCTGCTGGTGAGTGCCGGCGCAGGGGGAGGAGACGCAGGTGGGGTCTCAACTGCATCCGCTACAGGGACCCGGGGCAAGTGTACTGGGGTGAACGGTGTCCCCCCCCAGCTCATGTTCACCTGTAACCTCTGAGTGTGACTCCTTACGGAAAGAGGGCCTTTGCAGATGTGAGCAAGTTAAAATGAGCCCGATGTGGGCCCTCATCTCATGCCTGGTGTCCTTCTAAGAAGAGGGGAATATGGACATGGACACAGACAGGGAACGTGGTCATGTGAAAGCAGAGACAGAGATTGGGGTGGTGCAGCCACAAGCCAGGGAGCACCAAGGATGGCCGGAACCACCGGGAGCTGGAAGAGTCAACGAGGGATCCTCCCCTGGAACCTGCCCAGGGAGCACGGCCCTGCCCACCCCTTGATTTTGGACGTCTGGCCTCCAGGACTGAGGGAGGACACATTTCTGTCGTTTTAAGCTGACCAGTTTGTGGTCCTTCGCTTACGGCCGCCCTGGGACTCGAACACAGCGAGTTACTGTATCTCTGAACCTCAGTCTCTCCAACTGACAACAGGGATGAAAACGCCTGTCCCCCAGGGTGGCCGTGTGCACCGTGCATTCGTAAACCCAAGGCGTCCAGCACGGTGCCCGGAACGCACTGAATCCCGGACAGCGCCCGCGGGTGCTGCTGTGTATTTGTCTCGTTGTGTCCCAGCCTCCTCTGGAGTGTGCTGGGCTGACAGCCGCGGGGGCCTGGAGACCTGACAGCATCAAACCGTTTAAGCAGCCCCAGCCAGGGAGGCTGGTGCCCTTGTTCCGTCAACTCCTGGGGCGCCCACGGGGGGGCCGGGCAGGCGCCGCAACAGAGGGGACTGCTATTAATCCCCCGCCCGGCTCCACCCGGACCTGATCATCCTGCCAGCACCACACATCTCAAGAGAACAGACACAAAATGTAATGTCATAACATTTGCAGTCCAATCCCCTTTGCTTCAGGAGACAGCCACGGCTGTCAGAGGAGCCTGGAGGTAAATATTTCAGCAGGCGGAGGCCAGCGCCGGGGCTCTTCCGGGGCCGGCCTCCCCCGGGGGCGGGTGGGAGGGGACAGGCAGCGTGCGGAACACCCGGGTCAAACCTCAACCCGTTTAAAATATTCGCACAGTAAATCCAAGGCAAGTAAGCGGGAGAGGCTAAAGCAAGGATAAAATACGAGCAGATATAAAGCCAGACACCTTTATCGTTCTGAAATGTCTTCCAACAAGTTATGGGACCACAGCTTGACCCTAACCTATCATATTGTTATACAGCGGGACACAAAGCAGGTTCTTGGAATTAGGTCTCGAAGGGGGCTCGTCGCCCTGCCTGCCCGCCCGGCCCCGGGTCCCTCCGCTTGGCGGGAATCTGACCGAGACATTGCTGTAAAGAGCCCCGTCCTCCTTTCCTGCTGGGCACCTCCCCTCGGTCACTTGAATGTGTCCTTCTGCGTTGGCAGAGCTGTGTCTGAGCCCTCACAGAGCTACAGGCGCCAAGAATTTATTGAGCACCTACTACGCTCCAGCGATGGTCCCGGATCCTGGGGACACAGAAGTACGTGAAAGGACGTGGACCTCCCAGCCCAATCTGAGGATGCATCTGAGCGCGTTCCCAAGCACAGCTGGCGCTTTATTCTCTCTGCCCCTTCTCAGGAGTCCACACTGCCTCTGTTCCCTCTCGGGTGAAATGGGCGAAGAGCCCACCTCCATCCATGGGGTCTTCGTGAGACTTCAGCACCCCAGAAACACAAAGCGCTAAGCTCAGGTCTATCCGCCGCGTGGCTGCCTGTCAGCGACTCCACTCCCTGCGGCTCACTTGGCTCCTCTGTGAAATGGGGCCACCAGCCACACCTCCCTTGTGGGGTTGTGAGGATTCAGTGGGTTAATACAGGTAGCGGCTTCAGCAGGAAGGACTCCAGGCTTCCATGTAAATAAGAATAAGGATTATTCTTTTTTACACAGAAGGGGAGACCCTGGAGGCTCAACCAGCAGAGCAGGGCACCCTCCTCCCCGTTTTAGGGTGTCTGGGACGGTGACAAAGGGTGGAGGGTGGGGGGCAGGAGGAAAAGCAGAGACAGGACCACCTGAAGGAGCTCTGAACAGCCAGGCTTGACACCACCTGCGTGCAAGTCTGATGCAAATGCACTTGGCTCCCCTCACCGCGGGCCCCAACACACACACCCTGGTATAGGTCCAGCAGCTTCTCCGAGAGGTTCCGCTCAATCGCACAGCCCCAGATGGTGCCGGGGCAGGCCCTGGCTGCTGCTGGGCGGGGGCCACCTCTCCCTGCAGCACCTGGCTTGCAGGCCCCAGGACTCAGTGGCCTTTCTTGATCAAACGGCCACTCCCAGGTCCCGAGAGGGGCCTCAACATCACAGAGATTTTCTCCACCTTTTAGACTCTGTAACACACCTGTGACCTTGCCTGGAGGTGATTCCTCTAACCCACCTTGTCACAACCCAGCCACCAAGACAGAGCCGCCAGCCACCCCCCGCCGTCCCCGATCGGTGGACAGAACTGGGTCAGGGGAAGGAAAGAAGCCTGGCTTCCTCTCTTTTTTCTTCCTTCGGCCCGCGCCCCCGTCTACCCACCCAAGTGTCCTCCCTGCCTTCCTCCTTCCATCCGCCCACCTGTCTGTCCTTCCATCCACTCATCTGTGCAGCCAATTATATTTACTGAGCACTTACTTTGCACCAGGCACCATTCCACGTTCTGGGGACACACTAGTGGACAAAAGAGAAGCATAAGCTCACACAATAGTTATGTTCTGGCCAAGGGAGATTTTAAAAACCATGGAAATCAATAAACAAGACAATTTTGGGTGATTTGTGCCAAGTATGAAGAAGGAAGCAAATCAAGGCGATTGAGGATGAGGGATTCCACTGGGGAGGTCATCAGATCGGGTGATCCAGAGGGCCTCACGGAGGAGGTGACATTGGAGCTGAGGCCCGAAGGGGAAGGGGAGCCAATCACGCAGGGCGCTGGGGCTCGGGCATTCCCGGTGGAGGGAAGAGCCAGGGCAAAGGCCCTGTTGCAGGACCAGGAGAGAAGTGGCCACGGGAGGTCGGCTGCGGTGGGGCTCCAGTCGGGTGGTGAGGAGGCCGGGAGCTGGGAAGTGGCGATTCTGGGAAACTGGTGCGGGTGGGACTGGGCAGGGCCTGGAGGCGGGGCCCTCGGGTCCTCGGGGAGCTGGCCCCCTCCTCAGGCCCAGAGTCTACGGTGCAGACCCCGGGCAGCTTGCGTGCAGAACCTGCCGGTCCTGGACCAGAAAAGCCATCTCCAGAAACCACAGTGTCAGACGGGAGTGGGGACACCCCAGCAAGGCTCCCTGCAGCCTTCAAGGGGCTCTGAGAGCCCCACTCTCAAACTGTCAGGAACTCGGGGAGCTGGGTGAGGACACTGCTTGCGATGGCGTGGGGGTCACCAAGCCTTTGTGCCTCAGTTTCCCCACCTGGACGTGACGAGTGTCTGGCTCATGTCCACGGGCCCGGCCCAGAGTCTCACTGTTGGGGCCTACTGACCGGGAGCCCTCTTTTCTCCCTTCCCATTGCACAATGGAACATCCCAGGAGGGCAGTGGGGAGCTGTTTCCAGCACCCCACAACCGGAACTAATCTTCCCTGGGCGCTGACTCCCCGGAGGCTCCCTTCCAAGGCTTTTCGTGAGTGAGCCTGTTCAATCTTCTCATCATCCGACAGGTCAAGGAACTGAGGCCCAGAGAGGGTAAGCGTGTGCTCAGAGGTCACACAGCTGGAATCTGAGCCTGAGCTGTGAACTAATGTTGCCGCTGCTGTCAGCAATAATAGCAACAAACCTCACTTCCGGAGCGCTCGGTCCCCAGTGCCGCCAAAAGTACATCCCGTTTACAACGCATCTCATCACCCCAAAACTCCACTATCCCATTTCACACATGAGAAAACTGAGGCAAGAGAGGCTTGCCCATTTGCACAGCAGGTTAAGACGCCGAGGCTGGGGTTTGAACCGGGCAGGATGGGACTCCTGCCCGGCTTTGGAATCCACTGGTTTGGGGGCAGGAGGGCTGTTAATACGGGGGGGCCCGGGATGTCTGCCACCATTCCAGTCTCTGCAGGCCAGGCTGCTGAGCCGGACAGGGGCAAGGCAGCGTGTGAAGCATTCCACCTGCGGTCACGGTGTTTACACAGAGCGGGAGGTCAGGGTGGCCTCCAGGCTGGCATCCCGTCAACCCTGACCCACCGCAGAGAGGCCCTGACCAAAGGGGCAGCTGTCACACGGCCCCGGGAAGCCCCACACGGGCCGGCAAAGTGATGCAAAATGAAGAACCGTCCTCCCCTGGGGCCACCCACCCTCCGGGGAGCATGCACCCACCCTGAAGCCGTCCCTCGGTCCGCTCCCACGGGCACCCACGTTCAGGGAGTGGCAGGGTCCATCTGGAACTGGACGCAGAGCTGGAGTCAGCCTGGCCCGGGGGTCACCAGTGGTCATCCTTAACGGCTCCACCCTGCCGTCCGGCTCCGACTCCGCGAGGGAGTGATCTATGACCCCGTGACTGCCTAGGCCTCCGAAGGGCTCCAGGATGGATCACCGGCTGCCTTGGGAGAGCGGGGAGGCGAAAGCGCGGGGAGGCGAAAGCGGGGGGAGGCGAAAGCGCGGGCAGGTGGATAATGAACTTCATCAGACTCTCCGGGTCCCATGACCATCCGTCAGCAGCCAGCCCGACCCTGGTGGGGGGCTCCGGACACCCCTCCTCCGCTGCCGGGGCTCCAGCTAAGCCACGGCACTCAGCTCAGCTTTGCCCCCCCCGCCCCGTTCCCCGGGGACCCCAAGGAGGAGGCGGCAGCCGGCGCTGGGTTCCGGAAGCAAGCATCTCCCACCAGGCCCTGCGTCCGCGAGCTTGTGAATGTCTCCAGGTGCCTGGGCGGGGTGGGCTGCAACAGTGGGGGCCGCCCCAAGAGACACACAATCAGCGTGCTTCCCCCCTCGGACCCCCCACCCCTGCCCCAGACAAGCAGCTACTGGCTGGCACCCACCCCCAAACACCTGCTGAGGTGGGGCCCTGCCCCGCTGGGCCCAGCGTGGAGGGCAAGAACGGACTTGCCTCCCATCTGATGGAGCGACGTGGGGCCCGGGGAAGCTGACAGGGAGCCGGCGAGACCTTCATCAGAGAAAGCGGCTCTGGAGGGCAGGCGGGGCAGGGCCCGGCACCCAGCACCCTTAGCTGGCTCGGCGGCGGCTCCACGTGGCCGGAGGCAGAGCAGGCCTGCTCCAGAAGTGGATCTCCCACCCTCCCCTGGTCCTCTGGTCACTCACCAAAGAGCCCCCCGGGCACAGGAAAGGCCCACAAGACTTGGACACGCCTGTTCTGTGCCCCTTTCCCAGGCCCCTCCGCCCGGGACCAGCTTCAAGTCACTCCACCCCTCCGCCCACGAATGTATCCCCTCAGGAGGTCAGGACTCAATTCGGCGGAGCTCACCAAGGTCCCCGAAGGTAAAGGCTAGGCATTCAGGACGTGCCACCCTCACGCCTGGCCGCGAGCTCTCGGCCCTTCTGTGGACTGAGCTGCCACACAGGTCCCAGCTTGTATGAGAAGGGAGAGCTAGGCCCAGGGGACAGAGGAACAGGTAAACGAAATCTTTTCTCCTGATAATATCACAGACCACTGGCTCATGGCCTACTCTGTAGGTCCCGTGCGGCCCAACTAGCAGGAGCTCGCGTGATCCTCCTGGTGAGGCTGTGGGTTGGTGATATTGTTGGTGTGGAAATGAAAGTTCAGAGAGGTTGAGAGAACGGCCTGAGGTCACACAGCAAGTAAACAGCTGGGCTGGGAGGGAAGCCAGCACCCGGCGCCTGTCGGCTATGTTTCACGGCAGGATGAAGGCCACCCTGCCACCCCTGCCACATCCTCAGGGGAGGGGTCTCAGCCAGTGTAAGGAGGCCCAGTCCCCGTTCTCTCAGCGGGTGTGTGTCTCTGGGACCCCAGATCAGGATCCTGGGCTGGGTGGTCCCCACTGGCACATCACTACGCCCCTCTGAGCCTGTTCTCATCATGGAGGGAGGTGACGCTGACTGGTTCTCAGCATGAAGAGAGCTCTGGGGAGGGACACTCTGAGAAGCGGTTTTGGCAAAGGAAGTCTCCTCCGACGTGGAGGGATGGCTGACATTGATTGCATTCTGAGGGGAAAACCTACCAGGATCTGAACCACAGCTGGGGGTGGCTGCCAAGCCCCACAGGGAAGAGCCAAGGATTGATGACAGCAGCCTCCGGGCCAAAGACAATCCTGTGGCTTAGAGGCCAGTGGTTCACTCGGACCCCAGGCTCTGCAGGTAGGAGGCACATGGGGTCTTCCCAAGGGTCCTCCCACCCCTGGCCTGATGATTTCCTGCCCTTGGACGGGTCCCTTTAATGGCAGACCCCTCTTTTCCCAGTCCCACCCTCAAGACCACTCAAGATCCTCCGGCCTTGGCTCCCCACCACAAGCAGACAAACACCCAGGAGGCAATTAGAGGGAAGCATGAATAGTCAATTGTGGGCAGCTTCTGAGGAGATGCGAAGTCACCCAGGCTGGCCTTGGGGGAGGAGTGTGTGTGTGAGAGAGAGAGAGAGAGAGAGACACACACACACACACACACACACACAGCATACCATTGTGTGTGTGTGAGTGTGCTGCGAGCTCTGTGTGGATGCTTGAGTGTGAGACAGACTGTGTGTCTGAGTGCACGTATGTGAGCAGATGCGTGTGCTTACGCACTAAGGCTGTGTGCACACCCACGCGGGCAGCTCCGTGTGTGTACAAGCTGGGAACCGTGTGTGTACGTGTGTGTGCGCGCACACGCCTGTATCCATGAACGGAGCTCCGTGTGCCCACAGCAGGCCCGCGAGGCCACGGTGCAGTGCCCGGCGGCTGCCCCAAGCTGCAGGGTGCTGCAGTATGTCCCTGCTCCCAGATGAGCCTACGGGAAGGAGGAGGCCTTCTAGAATTTCCGCTCTTAATCAGAAGCACTTTGACCTGCTCCGCCCCCACGCCCACTCCATCCTTCCAACTCACCCGGAGTCCAGGGGTGGGCTCCCCGGGCCGGGCGCCAGCTGAGGGTCCCCCAGCAGGTCCCCCACGGGCCCCGGCCTCTGTCATTGGGAAATTGAGGGGCTGGCTGTCTGCCCTGGGGTCCCTCTGGGCTGTGAGACTGGGAGGGATTTTCCTCAGTTACCCACACTGCAGAGACTGGGGGCTGAGTGCCCGGAGGATCCTGGGGTCGCTGCGTGTCCTCTCGGACACAAGCGCTCACAGCGGGGGCCTCGTGGGTGATTAGCCTTGGGGAGGAAACTCTGCCCCGAGGGTCCGGGACCACCGAGGCTCCGGCCCCCATCCCACGGGCAGCCAGGGCTTGTGGGTAAAGGAAGGGCCCAGAACGGAGAGATAAAGCCAGACTTGGAGGGACTGGGGAGGGAGCGACAGGCCGGGGAGATAAGCCATCGGAGCCGCCGGTGTCCCCGGCCGCGCAGGAGCGTGTGGCCGGGAGATAACCACGTTCCGGGGGGTGGCCAGCCGGGGCCCAGGACCACGTGACCGATGCCCTGTGGACGAGTCCACCACCCGCAGGACGGGCGCCAGCAGCAGCGGGGGCTCTGAGAAGTCCAGGGGCCCAGGAGAGCGGAGCTGGCTGACGGCCTGCACTGCGTTCATGTATTCCTGACATGACACCCCCGCGAGCGGGCAGGGGAGCCCCAGGGGGGCCCGCGGAGCCGGCCCCCTGGTCAGCACGGTGATCCCAGGCTGCTGTCAGGAGAGGCGCCTGACCCGGAGAGGTACCCACCTCCAGCTCATCCTTGGTGACACTTCTCTCTACGAACGAACACACCGGCTTCGGGTTTACCCCGCACAGAGCTGCTGGCCTCGGTTCCGCGTTAGTGGGAGCTGCCAGGGTCTGACTGCCTGGATCAATTCCTGGCTGTCTAACTGCCATGCCTCTGTTTCCTCATCCGTAAATGGGGCTAACAGTGCCTGCCTCTTAGGGGTTGCCGTGAATACAAAACTGCACCTAGTCAGGGCACTATACATGTTTATGAAATAAAATTAAATTCAGAGTATGACCCAGCAGATTCCACTCCTAGGTATACAATTGACCCTTGAACAACACGGGTTTCAATGGCGCGGGTCCATTTATACGTGGATTTTTTTCAATAGTTAACATGACAGTACTACAGGATCCATGGTTGGTTGAATCTGAGGATGCAGAGGAACCGTAGGTGCAGAGGGCCGAGGGTATCAATCCTCCTATAAGAGGATTTTCAACTGCTCGAAGGGTTGGCTCCCCTAAGCCCTGCATTTTTCAAGGGTCAACTGTATACCCCAAAGAACTGAAAACAAGTGTTCCAAGTCAAGCTTGTACAGGTATGTTCACAGCAGCATTCATCACAATGGCCAAAATGTGGGGACAGCCCAGGTGTCCATCAGCCGAAGAACGAATACATAAAATGTGGCACATCCAGGCAGTGGAATATTATTCAGCCAAGAAAAGGGATGAATTCCCGCCACAGCTGCAACATGGATGGACCTTGAAAACATGCTCAGCGAGAGAAGCCAGACACAAAAGACCACACATCGTATGATTCCATGTATGTGAAACGTCCAGAAGAGGCAAATCCATAGAGGCAGAAAGCAGGTTAGTGGTTGCCAGGGGCTGGCGGGGAGGGGGAGTGAGAATAACTAATTGGTACGGCGGCTCCTTTGGGAGCGATGAACTGGAAAGAGGTGACGGCCGTACAACATTGTGAATGGACTAAATGCCACGGAGTTATTCGCTTTAAAATGGCTAGTTTTATGTTACGTGAATTCTATCTCGATACAAAAAATTTAAATTAACGTGCATTGCCAAGACTTTACCGGCGGGCTCCCACAGCCACCTGGAAATTCACAGGCCCCCGAATAAAATGCAAAGACTGGGAAAAGGCATGCCTCCCACCTGGGCAGGATGGCACCTCCCCGGGGGCAGGAGCAGTGGAGGGGCTGGTTTGCAGGCTGGATGATAGATCAGGGGCTACTGACTCAGACCCCCCAGTGAGCGTTAACTGGATCCAATTAGATCTGGGGCCACACCAAATGAGGCCAATCTGTTAACCATGTTTATGTCAGGACTTCAAACCACTACCGTCTACTGCAGAGCACAGACCAAATGTCTGAGATTCAACACTAAACCCGACCATGGTTGGGGGCCGGGAGGTGGGGGCACCTGGGCAACAGAGAGGGGATTCCTCACCTCACTTTCCCCCACCTCTGTCTTTGCTTGTGACCTTGACCAGCGGCTCCCCAGGCTTCAGTTTCCTCATGTGCAGAAACAAGGCCCTGATTCCGGGGCTCAGGGAGGAGATGGGGGAAGCTTCAACATCCCCCCAATTCAGATGAGGCCCAGAAGCACCACCCCTCCCCACTGGAATAGCCTCGCTCTGTCTCCAAGAAGACCTCAACCGTCCTCCTTTGCATCTCGGAATCCTTCCAGTTACAGCTCTGTCTCTCCTCCTCCAGGAAGCCCTCCCAGACTTCCTCAGCTGCATGCCCTTAACCCTTGGGGTGCCCAGCTGGACTTTAAGATCCCTGAGGACAAGGTGTCTACCTCTGACCTCCTGCTATCATTCAGGGAGATGGTGACCGTCCACGTTAGAATTTCCTGGCCAGTCCTGCGGTCCTTATAATCCACCAGAATGTTCTGGGAATGACAAGGTTTTGACCTCCCAAGGCCAAATACCTGATGTCCTATCTTTGGATTCGGAAAATAAGCCCCTTAGCCACCAAGCTTGGCACCCAGTAGGCGTGGACTGGGCAGGAAGGCCAGCGGGCCAGGCACCCTCTCAATGGCCATGCCCTGGACCTGCAAAGGGTCTTATCTCCTGGGAGCCAGAGCGGGAGGGTGACTGCAGTGACCTGCTTCCCTCGCCTACTGGCTGGGCTGGGGGTCAGGGAGCAGAGAGAACACACACCCAGGTGGCCGGGCTCCAGGACCCTCACGGCCCTGCTGGTGGTCTCCTAGCCCATCAGGGAGTGGGGTCCAGGCAGGGTAGCCTGAGCTGGCACCCGCAGGGAGGGGGCGGGGGCGGCAGGAAATGCATCCCCCTACCCCGGAATGGGGCTGCTGGCTCTGTTTTGGTGAGACCTCAATTGATCCATGAGAACCGGAGGCCTGGGGGCCTGAGCAGCTGCTCAGCATGGGGGCGGGGAAGGACACCGATACTTAGAAGTACCTACTATGTGCCCATCAAGTGAGCACCTGTCAGGAGAACCCATCGTCTCTTCAGGAGCAAGGTGGGGGTAATAATCAAGCAATTAATCAATAAGAGGAAAAGTGAAGAAACTCTTAGTTCTCTTATTTGGCTGATCTGTCAATTCAATTCATTTGACATGTATTTTTATTGAGGGCCTACTATGTGCCAGGCACTGAGCTAGGTGCTGGGGAGACTGAGAGAAACAAGAACAGGTGGAAATTCTTGTCCTCTTGGAGCTGCCCGTCCAGTGAGGACGACAGACGATAATCAAAGAGAGCCAGTGAAAAACACACGCGGTGGTGACGCATGCCCAGGACAGCCTAAGGACGGGGATGTGACATGGCAGGAGGTTGACGTTTTAGAAGAGGTGGACAGGGCGCCCTCGGAGAGTGCGACTTCGCCCACAGATCTGAGGCAAGAGAGGGAGAGCCCTTGGCCTCTGGGGAAGAGCCAGCAGCAGGGCCAAGGCCTGGGGGGTTGTTCTTGGGATGTGGAAAGGGTACATGCCCCCCGAGTGACCCGGAGGGCTAGGAGGCTTGTCCAGGTTTGCAGCCAGTAGGTGCCCGAGCTGGGATCTGAACCCAGATATTTAAAATCTCCAGCTGCCTCTCTGGCTGTTTGCACCTATTGGGGAGGGTCCAATTCTGCTACCTCCACCACTGGTTTAGCAGGACTTCTCCCCGAGGGGATGGGAGGGAGCAAAGGGAGGGGGAGATGATGGCAGAATGGCGCTAGGGTAGCCGGATGGCCAGGGACCAAAGGGACCCTCTTCCATCCCCAAGGTGACTGTCCCTTGCGCCCAGAGACCCAGGCTGTGCACAAGGCTGCAGGGTGCAAAGGTTCACCCGGGCCTCAGTCTCCCGGTCTCTAAGATGGGTTAATGAATGGTCCTGGCTTAGGAGACATGTGAGGAGGAGTCAAAGAGTGAATTGGTACAAAGCATGGCGAGCAGGGCCGCCCTGTTCAATACGCGCTCAACACGCGAGAGTTGTTGCTCCTGTAAGGGCAGAGGACTGGGTCTCTCTGGCCATTCGGGGGGCCTTCCCACGGCTCACGGCCCTGAAATGGGTTTCCCAGCTTCCCTCCTCCGGACCCAGGCCAGGCTCCCTGGGAGGCCAGCCCCAGACGCCCAAGTGGTCGGTGGCCGCGTGGAGGGCACCAAGTCCACGGGCTGGGGAAGGGGCCAGTGGGGCCTGAATGTCACGGAAGCTGGGAAGGGAGTCTGGAGACTTGGCCCTTCCTAAGGTGCCCAGAGCCCCCCATGGAGGAAGTGGGGGGCCATGTCAGGCCAGCGTGGGTATGCCCCTGCTCCCCCGGCCCCCCGCTGGCCTCCTTCCGAGCTCCCTGCCACTAGACCACATGTTTTTCCAAGCCTCCTGGGGCACAGATGACCAGGCTGATAAACCCCTTTCCCGGGGACAGGGCTGTCTGCAGAAGGCCAGAGATAAGGCTGAGCGGCAGTGCCGAGCCTGCGGTTTCCCTGCAGCGGGGAGGGGGGGGGGCCGCATGGACAAAGGATCCGGGGCAGCAGGGGGCCCACGCCTCCAGGGATCACCCTGTGCCAAGCCTGGTGCCAGCCACCCCTGGGGAACAAGGTGAACCCCAGCCTCCTGCCTGCCAGGACCTCCAGGGGTCAGAGGAAAGATCAAAGCTGGCAGTTTCTACTCAGGGCACATGGAGTGAGAAAGCAGCTGGCATTTTCTACACGCTGTCCCGGCTCGAAGTGCTTTTCACCATTATCTCATTTAATCTCCCCACAACCCTACGATGTAGTCTATTACCTCTACTTTTCAGATGAGGAAACGAAGGCACAGAGAGGTTAGGTAACTTGCCCAAGGTCACACAGCTAGGAAAGGTTTCAGTTGGTGTCTCTCTTCCCACGTTCTGTTTGGCCAGCAGCCCACAGTGAGCCCTAGAGTTAAGACGTTATATCTTGGCAAGGAGAGCTAGGAGGCAAAGGAGAGAACGAGGTGGGGGGCAGGGAGACACGGTACCCACAAAGTTCTGATGTTACACAGACGCCCGTGGAGAAGGGGACACACGGGACACTCGGACACGCAGACATCACTCTGACCTCTGAAGAACAGACAGGGCTTCTTGCAACCCCCCTAACCTCCACACTATGTGCAGCCCATGATGGGTACCCTGTCACCCACAATCATTCACACATGTCACCCCCATGAACATTCCAGGCTTCTGATCAAAGGTGACCAGAATTCCAGAACCGAAAATCAAAATATGGTAGGTGCAGAAGGGAGGGAGGCCCTAGGCCACTGCACACTGCACAACTCTACCCAAAGGCCCCCTGAGATTGTGCAGTGCACAACCTGCACAACGGCAGGAGCAGTTCGGAAATCCAGCGGGACCTGCAGCCCTGGTGATGGTGGCCGTGCCGACCAACCTGTGTTGCCTTGGACACCTCTAAAGCCCCAGAACAGAGGGGGGCGGCTCCGCCCACCAAAACCCCCTCCTCGCTATCCTGTACTCCCCCCTCCCAGGCGCCCCCAGCCCTCCACTCACACCCTGTGCTGCGGGGGCACCTGTGGCTTGGCAGGGCCTGGCGCTGAGGGTGAGGGAAGGCGCAGACATCCGCTGCCCCTCCCCCACTTCTGGGCTTCCCTCCAGCGCCTGGCTCCTGCCGTGACAGCCCGCCTCCCAAAGCTCCGAGAACAGAGCCAGGCTGTGTTCACGTGCCCCCGCTGGGACCACACGGCGGGCAGGAGGGCAGGCGGGCAGGGGAGCAAAACCACCACCGCACACCGCCAGGCCGCAGGCTCTGTCTGTGCCCAAACCTGCCATCAGGGAGACGTGAGGCGGCCAGACCAGCCCACCCAGCTCTGAACTCACCCCGGACCAGGCCCTGGGGACAGGGGTGGGGCCTCAACAGCCCGGCCTTCCCCACACTAGAGAAGATGAACATCCTCAGTCATCCCCATTTCACGGATGGGGAAACTGAGGCTCACACAGGGCGCACAGATCTGCCTGCGGGGTCTGGTTCCTGAGAATGTGCAGTTAGCCGTCTCCCCGGGCTCTGCCTCCTGCGGGGAGCGGGGGGAGAAGCTGGGGACGGGCTGGAGCCTTGCCTGGGGGCCAGAGGGGCTTAGGGGGCAGCGGCTCAGGTCTAAAGAGGTGGGAGGGAGGCCCACGCAGAGTGTGTAGGTTGGTTCCTGGCGGGAATTCCTGCTTTGGCTGGGGCTGGTCCCACGCCCCGCGTATGCCTGGGGTAAACCTCCCACGGCTCAGAGACTCGGTTTCCTTATCTGTAAAGTGGGGCTAATGACTTGAGGACTGGCGTGCAGTAGGTTCTTGATGAATGCTCCTTCCCTTCCTGTAGCCTGCTGGGTGAGGGGGATAGGAGCAGAGGCTGGGACGCTGGGGGTGGGGGAGAGTGGCTGGAAGCCGCCCCCAGGATGGCATCTTCCTGTGACCTCTGGACATTCCAGACAAGGGGGCTGTGTCTCACCTTGGTTGGCTGCTTCCGCCCCAGGTCTGGTGAGGGTCAGATGGGACCTTCCCTGACCCAGTCAGGGTCCTGAGGTTCCTGCCTTTCTCTCCACCTGGAGGAAGTGGGTTGTGGTAGGGCAGGGGGAGGGGTGACACGGATTCAGATGCTCCCGGACAAGGAAAACAGAATGATGATTGGGACAGTGAAAATCAGGGTGCTGACAGTTCATGCTGCTGAGCTGGGCTGTCCCGGGGGCCTCGGGTCCTGACCCACTCCATCCTCACAGCCCTGGTTCATGTCGGGAAACGACCCAGAGAAGTTAGGCAGCTTGTCCAGGGCACAGAGCAATAAGTAGCAGTAAGGGGATTTGAACCCGGGACAACCAGGTCCAAAGCCCCACTTTTCACACCACATCTGGGGAGCGAGAGGTGCCAGGAATGGTTTCTTAGCCCCCGTAAGGGAGGGCGTGGTACCACTGTCCCCAGTGAAGGGGCAGGGAGGCTGGCCCTTGTCCACTCATCTGTCCCCACCCGCAGAGGACGAGAGCCTTCTTCTGGCCTCGGGGCAGCAGTGGGTGGCCCAGGATGAGGGGGTTAGGGTCCCAAAAGCCAGCCTCAGGGGCCCTCTCCTCCACAGCCCCCCTCGAACCAGCAGGTCAGACTCGTGTCACGTCCACGCCCCTCACAGCTTCCAGGGACAGCAGACCTGGCCAGTTACCAAAGCCACTGTCTGCACACTAATTCGCTCAGCCTGAAGCCACAGGGGCCACGCCGCCTGCTGGGCCTGCTGGGCCTGCTGGGCCCACACGCACACGCACACCGAAACGCACATAAAACCACACACGCCCACAGACTCAGACCGCCACACGCCAACACACACAGATACACACACGTACTCACAGAGACACACAGAGAGACAGACAGACGCACACACACACACACGCACACACACAGAGCCCCCAGAGAGAGGCGGCAAGGAGCCGCTGATCTGAAACCCACCTGACTTGTCTGTCCTGATGGTGCCCAAAGGGAGGGAGGGAGGGAGAAAGGCCTGGTGGGCAGCCAGGGCCTGTGGCTTACGGAGGAGATGCAGAGAGTGTGGCCCTGCCACGGCAATGCACAACCGCGGGGGACCGTGGGGACAAAAGCACAGTCACACTAGCCCTGGGCTACCTGCTGCCAGTCGGCTGGGGTCTCCAGGCCTGCCTGGGATGAGAGGAGACCCAACATTCATTCACTATTCATTCAGCCAAACTTCCACGCACCCATCCACCTACCCACCCATCTATCCAACCGTCCATCCTCCACTATCCATCCATCCATCCACCCACCCACCCTCCACTATCCATTCATCCATCCACCCATCTTCCACTATCCATCTGGCCACCCATCCATCCATCCTCCACTATCCATCCATCCATCCACCCACCCATCCATCCCCCAATGTCCATCCATCCATCCTTCTAGAAAGGATACTGAGCACCTACTGTGTGCAGACCCTCTCGCAGGAAGCAATCAGTACACCTGAGGCCCTGCCTGGCACTAGTTTGGTGCCGGAAGGATGCAGGCAAAGACAGCTCACTTCCCAGAAACAAGGACAGTATGACTGAACGTTTTCTATGCGCACAGCCTCATTTGACCTCACGTTGACCCTACGTGAGAGCTGCCCCAGCACGCCCACTTTACAGATGAGGAAGCTGAGGCTCCACTAGAAAGCGGCAACACAAGAGCCCGTGCTTTGAATCTTTCCCTTCCCTCCTTTCCCCTTCCCTTTTTTGTCTGTTTTATCTGACAAGAAAAAGAACCAAAGAAGGCAACACGCAAATGGCCAACAAGCACGGTATAAGCCAAGCAACTGTATGTCCTGGTTGGCCCAGGACACTCCTGGTTTTCAGCTAATGTCTCCAGGTAACAGGTTAATCGTGCCGCCTGCGTTTTCACATGTGCCCTGGTTTAGACCTGAGTGAAGTCAAGGGAGCTCCCTTCTCACTCTGGGGCTGAGAAAAAGATGTCATATTGGGAGAGACGGGGAAGGGAGGCTCTGAGGATGGAGCAATAGCTGAAGGCTTCCTGCAAGAGGCGGGGCTGAGCTGCCTCTAGAGGAAGGGACACGCTACCCACCGAGACCCCACGCCCAGGACCCAGGCCAGGGCTCAGCTTCAGTCCTCTGTTTAAAGAGGGTCTGGGGGATCCCAGGAAGCGCAGACACTGGGTACCGGGCCTGCAGTTGCCTGGGGCGAAGGTGGCCTGTCTGGCTGCCAAGGGTGTGAGGAAGGGGCTGGAGTCTGGGCTGTGCCTTCGTGATAGGAACAAAGCCAATGACGGCCCCTGGCTGCCCTTCTAGCACCGACGAGGCAGGCTGGGCCCGGGGTCCCCGCACCCGCCCCCTCCCCGGGAGGACAAGGTGCCCCGTCTCCCATCACCACAGGTGCCTCGTTGCCTGGCACCTGCCTGTCCTGGCAGGACTGGGGCTGCCCAGTCCTGGGAAGCCACAGCCCCAGGCTGGGGCCTGGAAAGCCACAGCCCACTGTCCTCCCAGCCAAAGCCCCGCACTGCCTCTGGAGAACCTTCTGGACTTCTCAAAGCTTAGGAAACATTTTCCTAAATGGGGTTGGCCTTCCTGTAATTGAGGGTACATCTTATCCTGCATGGTGGGGCAGGACGCAAACTCTGTGCCACACTTTCACCCCAGTTCTGCCATTCAACTGACTGGCCTGGGGACATCAGCCAGTCACCCGAACCTCCGTGCCTCGGTCTTCTCATCTGGAACGTGGGGGAAGAACGGCGCCCGCACACAGGGTGTGGTGAAGGTTCGGTGCACTGGCCTCTGCCAAGGGTGGCAAAGAGCCTTAGTATACAGTAGGTGCTCACTAAACGCCAGCTGCTACAGTCCCTCTCGCTGGGGCACACAGAGGAGGAGGGACCTGGAATCTGAGACACGGAAGGAAGATTTTCCCGTCTGACCTCTGCGCCTCTACAACCCCTCCAATGGGTTGGTGATTCCTGCTCGCATACGATCGAGGATGGGGAGCTCACTACCTCACAGCCAACCACCCTGTGGATGGGCACGGGAGTGCGCTCCCCTTGTCAGTGTGTTCAGATTAAATCCAAGGCAGGGAGTGGAGGGTCAGGACTAGAGGGCACGCCCCCCACCTCCCAGCCCAGGGCCCCGCATGCCGTCCTAGGGGCCACGCAGCTGGCGGTGATGGGAGGAGGGGGAGGGGGAGGAGCCCTCGCACCGCACCTGGTATGGAACGGGGTGCTGTGGGGCTTCAGCATTACCTGTGCCGAGCACACCTACGTCCCTCCCAGCACCTCCTCGGAGGCTGTCCCTTGGCCTCCTCCACCTGCTCCTGAGCTCCCAGATCCGCCCGGCTCCTCTCCCAGCCCTCCCGCCCTTTTCCTCCCACTTTCGGCGGCAGGAGGGGGCTTGGCAGATGGGTCACCTGGGTTCTAGAGCCGGCTCTGTCCCGAGGGGCTGGGCAGCCCCCAGCAGCGACGCTGCCTCCTCTGAGTCTCAGGTTCCCCTCTGCAGGAAGGGACGGTAGGATTCAGGGACCTCTGTGAGCCACCTGGCTCTGGGCCTCACCTCCAGAGGCTGGGAGGACAGCAGGCTCCCCTGTGCGCACCCCCAGGTGCCCCGCGCCAGCCTGAGCCCCGAGACGGCACAGTGCGCAGAGGGGCTGTCGCGGCGGGGGCGGCGGGGACGTGCCCGGGGGCACCCAGGGCTGCGGCACCTGCTGCCATGCCTCGGTGCTCTGCTGCGCCCCCTTACCATCCCAACGCTTGCCCTTGGGCCCCGGCGCAGACTGAGGCCATTATGCCGGGCCCTGGGGACATTCCATGCGTCCCCTGGGCCGTGCTGCGTTCCACACATGCGCCTCGGTGCCCTTGCAGCCAGGACGTGCCCCCCTCACCGAGTCCCTGCTCAGCATCTGCCTCTGTCCTGTGAGTCTGGGCACCGTCCCAGGACCCCCGCTTCCCCCCCGCCCCCGCCGTGGGGCCGTCCCAGGGACTCACCCGGCAGGAGCACTGGCCACTTGGGGCTCTTCCGGTCCATGAGAACTGACAGTCCCAGCCCCTGGCCCCCTGGCCTGGCCATCTCGGAGCGGCTCCCTTCGGCCTGGGGGCGGGGGCGGGGAGGGGGCGGAGCAGCCAGGCGGGAGGGGCAGAGAAAGCCTCTCGCCCAGGTCTGCAGACCAGCTCGGAGCGGACTCCCGGGAAGTCAGCTGAGAGACGGAGCGCGTGCAAGCCAGGGCTGCCCGGCGAGCCACAGCACAACCACGCGGCCGCCCTCCCCCCGCCCCCCAGCCTTCCCCCCTCCCCCCCCCCACCCCCGGCCTGGCACACGCCCCGCCAGCTGTAGGCAGGAGCCGCGCTCCGGAGGGTGGCGGCCACTTCCTGCCTTCCCTGCGCCGCTCTCCTCCCGCAGGACCCAGGGGGCCCAAGGGGTTTACTGCACAGGGGAGACCTACGCCCTGGGCAGCAGAGGAGCCTCCAGATCCCCAAGGGGGTCACGCCCCCACCAAGGTCACCCTTGCTGAGTCACACCATCATTCACCAGGCTGTACCGGGCACCTACTACGTGCCGGGTGCCAAGTCCCCGGAGCTGCCGCGACGCCCTCCAGGCAGCAGGCGCCGCCCCCGTGGGGCATTCCTGCAGGGAAGGGGCCGAGGACGGCTCAGCTCAGGCTGGAGGAAGGGCACAGGGGAGCTGGGGGTGTGGGCGGCGCCCACCGTGGGCCCTGGTCTCTGGCGACCTACAGAGGAGCTCCCGTGGGAGACTTGTGGGGAGAAGGAGGGAAGGACGGAGGAGAAGGGGAGGAGCCTGTTGTCATCAGCGTTCTCCTCTCCTCCCTGCAAGGGTCCAGATGCCCAGCTCGAGGGCTGCCTTCTCCCCGGAGCCCTCCCGGCGGCACTGTGCTTTGTCTGCCACTCTGTCCTTGATAGAGCCCACCTTGGTGTATTTGGGGACAGAGGGGCTGGACATTTGCTGGGGGTGGGCACCACGACTGCCTTGGGGGGCTCAGGCCGGGCCCAAAGGGCCACCCAAGGACCCGAAGGTGGGCCCACAGGCTGCTTGCCGGGGCGCAGTGGTGAGAGGGGAGGGGAGGGGACAGAGCCTTGCCCGGTCTCTGGGGGTCAATCCCCTTCCTTGTACCCAGGATGGGCAGCAGACATGGCAACTGGGGTGGGGGGCAACCTGAGGGCTGTGGCTTAGGCCATGATTCCAGGGCTCTGTTGTGTCACCTCCTGAGCAAACACCACACTGCACCCAGAACCTCCTGGGATGGGCGAGAATCCAGCCCCTCCCAGCCAGGGTGGCGTGGGGACCCCCCCGGAGGTCCCCCATCTCCATTCCAAACGCGGTGGTCGTGAACTGAGGTCATCTTCATGCAACAGCCCGGGGGGAAAGGTTCTATCATGACCCTCATGTTCTAGGGGAGGGAACTGACCCAGGGTGACCCAGAGCACACCTGCTGGGGCTGAACCCGCTGTGTCAGGCCCCCCAGCAGCACGGCCACAAGGCCAGAGGGTTCAGTCCCAGCACACACGACGGCGCCCGGTGCAGAATCAGCGCTCAGGAAATTCCTCTTTTGCCACGCAGTCCTCACCAGCCTGCCCGTTCTTCAGCCGTGGGCACGGACTCCACGCCCCAGGGGCCGCATGTGGCCAGCTCAGCCCAGCAAGAATGACTGGCGTGGAGGTCAAATAATGGTCCCCAAGTCGGCCATGTCCTAATCTCTGGAACCTGCGAATGCGTCACTTTATAGAACAAAAGGGACCTTGCAGATGTGATTAAGTTGCAGACCCTGAGAGGGGAGATCACCCCCGTGGGCCCAGTGCAAGCACAGGCGTCCTCGTAAGAGGGAGGCAGGGGCGGGGAGGAGGAGATGTGAAGACGGAAGGAAGAGGCTGGAGGGACGGGGGACCACAAGCCAAGGAAGGTGGGCGCCTCTGGAAGCGGGAAAAGGAAGGAAACATTCTCCCCTGGAGCCTCCAGAAGGAACCAGCCCTGCGACACCCTGATTCTAGCCCAGTGAGACCTGTGTCAGATCTCTGATCTCCGGACTGTGAGGTAATAAACTTGTGCTGCTTTAGACCTGCCAAGTTGGTGGGGGTCTGCCACAGCAGCGGCAGGAAACGGATACAGCTACAGGAAGACAAGCGTTCCCAGACTCACAGCACCTGACACACAACAGTTGCTCAGTAAATGCTCTTCTCTGTGTCTCATCCAGGGAGCTCACAGCCCCTCCCCAGAGTCAGCCAAGTCCCAGGGGGACAAAGAACCAATCACTCGCAGGTGACCCTGAAGTGCCCTTGACCCCCAACATCATCACGCTGGAAAACCTCAGGGAAAAGCAAGCAGCCCGTGGCTGCTGGAATTTTATATTTTAGAGCAAAGCCCTGGAGAGGGAAGAAAAGTTCCGGAGTGGAGTAAGGACCTGCTTGGGACGTCAGCCCTCAGCCCAGGAAGCTCGGGTAAATGCACGCCCCCGATGTTTACAAGAAACTCATTTCTTCTTTACCTTCCCCCCATCTGGTCCCCCAGCACCAGCTGACTTAAAACTTGAATTCACTCAACAAAGATCGACTGAGCACCTATTACGTGCACTGGGCCAGGTGCCGGAAAGATAAAGAGGATAGTAAAATATGGTCCCTGCCTTCACGGAGAGGGCAGGTGGGCTGCCTCGGAGCCTTTGCACTTGCGCTTCCCCTGGCCTGGAACTCTCTGCCTAATGCCACCTCCTCAGCAAGGCCTCTGGGACCAGCCCGCCTACGGTCACAACTCTCATCTCTGTGTTCTCCGACCCTATTTTGCTTCATGGCACCTGTCACCACCTGGCATCACACATGCTGCCTAGCACAGTCTTTGGCACATAGTAGGTGCTCAACAAATATCTGTGAACAAATGCCCCCACGTGAACGGCCGTGTAGTGGTGGAGACAGATGTGTCAACAGGCAACCATGGTGAAGACACAAGCAAAGGTCTTCTGGGAGATGCCCAATGTCAAGTGGTTTCTGCTCTAAATAGGTTATAGGTGAGAGCTGGTGTGGACACAGGGAGAGTCTTACAAATGACGCTCTTCTAGCCAGTTAAATCCCTATGGTGCTAAACCAGAAGAGCCAAGGTTCCCCGAGTGCCAGCTTACCTACCAGCTTAAGCCCGGTCAAGGGGAAAGCAGGGTGGTGGGCGGGTGGAGGCCCCGGCAGAGACGGCAGACAGGTGGGCCCCAAGTGCAGTAGCCCTTGGAGGGGTGGTCTGTGCTAGCTTTACTCCCGGGGTGCCCCCGGGACACCCCATCCTGAGCCCCGGAACAGTCATTTCTATGGCTCAGCTGATCTCTTTTTTTTCTACCTGAAATTTTTATTTTATTGTATTGTATTTATTTTTTTGGCACGCGGGATCCTAGTTCACCGAACAGGGATCAAACCCGTGCCCCCTGCAGTGGGAGCGCCGAGTCCTAACCACTAGACCACCAGGGAATCCCCCTACCTGAAGTCTTAATCACAAACTTAATGGAAAGAAATTAAGAGTTCGGGGCAAACAGACCCACGTGACAGCAATTTTGCCAGGTCTAAAGAGCTGCTTTTATCTTTGTGCCATTTTGAACTTCGTTGAAGTCAACACTCAGTCTATCGTTTTCTTCAATTGCCCAAGTTCTCTTTTCTTTTCCATGTCACGGACACCTGAATCAGTCAGACAGACACACAGAGCCACACACCAACCAAGGGACCCTGGCAGTCGGAGGAGAGAGGAGGGAAGGGGCTTCAGGCCCAGCACGGTTGAGTCCCCGCTAAATATTCAGAGGCTCCTGGGGAGAGATCGACTTACAAGCCTGGAGCCTCTGGGGCTGCCCGGGCTTCTCCACCTCCTGCCCAGACTTGCAAGCTCCGTGCTCCTGGCATTACAAGAAGTTCCCGAGAAGATAAACAGTCGCTAGTTGGAGAAGAAACAGACTTTGGATCCCAGCTTGGCTGGAGACGTACAAGGGAAGAGAGGGCGGATGAGAGACACTTCCACCGCACAAAGCCCCCTTCCACCGAGCCAGGATGCGCCGCAGCCAAGCCCGGCCCCCGTGTCCTCTGAGCAGCTGCCGCTTGGCCTCGGGGCACGGGAGTCCACCCAGCGCCACCCGCCGAAGTACTCAGCACCAGCAGCACTCCAGGTGAGACCTGCCAAGGACGGCTCGGGGCCTGAGCCAGTGCCCAATCGGAGGCCCTGCCTTCCTGGCCACGGAGGTCCAACCCCGCTGGCCAGGAGCCCATTCTCCCAACAAAGGAGAGACAAAAGCCACGCAGGGCCAGGATCCTGGTGGTCACCGGCTCGCTCTCCTAGCAGGGCCAGGGCCAGCTCCCGTGTCTCTGAGCGCCAGGCACGGTGCTCAGCGATGGATGTGGATCCAGTCTTGGATTTCTCAGCAGTCGAGGGGGAAACCAAGGCGCAGAGAGGTTGCTGCCTAAAACCAGAAGCTCGGAAGGAGCAGAGATTTGAATTTAGGGAGTGCCAGTCTGGATGCGAAAGCTTAGATGTCCACGCCCAGCGAACGCTGATTTGATTTACACACACGGCTAGAAAGGAAAAGAGGAGGAAAAACCCCAGTAGCCCCAGGACGGACGCTGGTACCTATGATGGTTCAAGGTCCAGGCAACTCTTACTGCTATGTCCTCATGGCTCTAGGGTTACATCTTCCAGGCGTGGCCCCCGGGCTCCAAGAACTCAGCCTGGGCCCGAGGGGCTGAGCTCCCGGGAAGCTGCCCGGTTCTCCGTGCTCTTGGCTTGGCTCCTGGGGTGCCCTTCCTGGGAGAGCTGGCGGAGCCACAGCACCTGCGGTAAACTCCCCCTTATCCACGGGGCTGGGGAGCCCGGGCAGAGGCCGGTTACACTGGGGGCCGGTGCACGCATGTGCCGTGTCGCTTGCAGACAAGGCTGAGCGGCCGGCCCTGGGAAATGTGCCATCCCAGGTGGTTTGTCAGAAGCAGACAAGGATGTGTGTGAGAGTGATTTGTAAGAAACAGCACCCAGGGAGCAGGGATGGGACAGGATAAGGAAGCAGAGAAAGCAAGCGAAGGCCACTCCAGGTAAAGCCCCCGCCTGGTCCAGGGGAGCCCTGGAGGGGAAGCCAGTCTTTTGCAGGGAGCCAAGGGGCTGGGCCTCACGTTCCCACACCTGCCAGGGGATGAGGACGCCCAACCCCTCCCCCAAAGCACACAGGGACCAGGGGAGGGTATCCAGGTGCAGCAGGGCAGACTCAGACCCACGTTCTTGGAGCTCATGGAGCCGTGGATGAACCGCCCAGGGGGATGGGCAGCCGGGGCAGAGATGGCCAGCTGACTCTCCACCATGCCCGGGCCCCGCTGCAGTGGACAGCTGTCACTGCCCAGCTCCCTTCCATCTTTGGGGCCAACGGGAGGACACGGGTCACCTCAAGGCCAAGGGTGAACGTCCAGTGGCTTTCTCGTGTTCTCTTCCCCGTGTCTGCTGGTGACGGAATCAGGAGACTCTGGAAGCCACGAGCTAAAGGGAACCTGGGACCCTGTGTCACTCACGATGGGCTCGGGGTTACCTGTACAACACCCGTCAGTGGTTGCCCTGGCTCATAAACTGATTTTACAAGGGACTTTAAAATGGTCAGCAGGATAGTGGCCCTTAAAGACATCCACGTCCTAATCCCTGGAACCTGTGAGTATGCTCCCTTCACACGGCAAAGGGGAATGAAGTTTGCTAATCAGCTGACCTTGAGATGACAGGGTACCTTGGATTGTCCGGTGGGCCCCTGTAATTATAGGTCCTTATATGTGGAGGAAGGGGGCGGGACAGAGCCAGGGAAGCTGTGACCACAGAAGCAGGGCAGAGAGGTGCAAGGTTCCTGGCTTTGAAGGTGAAGGAAGGAGCCACGAGCCAAGGAATGTGGGCAGAGCCTCCAGAAGCTGGAAAACTTGACTCAGCCCAGCAGTCTCCAGGGAGAACGCAGCCCTGCCCACACCTTGATCTCAGCCTAGTGAGACCCATATTGCACTTCCGGCCTCCGCAAGTGTAAGATACTAAATACGCATTGTTTCAAACCACCGACTTGGTGGTGACCTGTTAACAGCAGCAGCAGGAACTAACCCCGAACTCTTCCAAGGCAGCCACTGCCGTGGTGGTGACAGGAGCAGGTGAAGAGAGGGATGTTCTGGGCCAGCCCAGAAGGCAGATGGAAGGTGTGCGGTGTTCTCCCATACTGGCTCCTACCGCCACCCTGCCGGCCCCGCTCCTCCTCTCCCCTCCCCGCTGGACCAGTGGTCCCCCAAAACCTGGAAGGAGTACAAATGAGAATGGAGGCTTTCTGGGTGGGAGCAGGTCAGCGGCTATTAGGACAGAAGGAACCCACAGGCCAGCACTCCAACATGGCAGGGGAGAAAGGGAGGCACCCAGCAACACAGCCGTGATGGGAGAGTCAGTCTCTGCCTGGCTTTCTGTGACCCTGTCCCAAACCCATCAGTGGGGTCTGCGGCTCCCACTAGCTCCATATTATTTACCATTTCAGAAGCTGTTCCACAGCTCAGAAAGGACACCCAGGGCCCATGCGGCAGAACTACAGGGCCACAGCTCAGCAGTGCAACGTGGCAGCCCCGACGGCCAGGCAGGGAGCACGTGCACCGGGGCGACAGAGGAACGGCGGTCCCTGGAACTGTGCAGTGTGCAGCCTGCACAGCCTCGCCCTGCAGCCCGGGTGCCCCCTTGGTGTTCCTCCCGTGAAACCGATACTACGCTACAAAGAGGATCGCATCGTGACAATTTCACGCCTACTCAGCAGCTGGAGGAGCTAAGCTTTTGGAAGATCCTGAACCTTGCAGAGGCTCCACGGCCCGGAAGTGGCAGGTCTGAGACTTGGAAACTTGGACTTGGGTCTAGGACACCAGCCACACCCTCACGTATCACCAGATGGTGCTGCTTCTCTCCCAAGGAGCCTGCGACAGCACAGAGATCATTGTTCAGGAACGCCTGGCCCCATCAGCTGGTGATGAATTGCTAAGCGTCCTCTTGCTGGATTTTATACCGCCTGCGAGCGGCGCATGAGAAATGGACCTCCCTCTGACTAAAGGCCTAAGAATACTGGAAAGAGCTGGGCCTGGGGGCTTGCCGCCTACAAGGGAAGGCTGCCTCGTGGTGAGGTTTGGACGGTACCCTTCCCCCACCGGCTTGGTCAGTCCAAGGTCCATGCCTGGCCTGCCAGACGGATGCCAGCTGTGGGGGTCCCCGCTTCCCCTGCAGCCCTGGAGCTCTTCCCCCTGCAGCCAGCAAGTGACCACTCCCCAGGTGGGCCCTCCCAGTGCGGCGCCTGAGGACCACACAACCTACTGCTCTGGGAGAAACCGAGGCGGCTTGGCCGCGCGAATCCCTGGGGGCACGTGGCCCAGCCCCCCAGCCCGGCACCAGGGCTGCCGGTGTGACAGCTTCCTTCCCCTGGCGAAGATGTCTGCAGGGAACTGGGGCTGAGAAACGGACGGCAATGGAAAGCTGCCCCCCCCCCAAGGCAACAGAGGCAGCCCCCGACCTGCCCACAGCCACCCCGTCCTCTGGGAAAGGCAGCACTGGGGTGGATGCCAGTATGCAGGGAACGGGAGAGACGGCGAGGAGACGGGGAGGGGCTCAGAGCTCTGGAGAGAGGGAGTGACAGGGCTGCGTGTTTGGGGGGGGGGGGGGGGACACGTGTGCATACGGATATGCGTTCCCAGGTGTGTGTCTGCGATGTGTCCTTATGTGCGCGTGTAAGAGCGTCTAGTGCCTGTGTGTGTGTCTCTGTACGCGTACCCTCACGTCTGGTGCGTCTGCCAGGTCTGCGCTTGTCCCCGCGTGTCCCTGCGCCTGTGTGTCCATGTGTCTGTAACTGCTCGCTCCCTGCGCCCACCCCGCCGTCCAGCTGGCAGCGCACAGCCGGACCCGGGGGCTGTGCGCGCCTACCCGCCCGATGAGAGGCGGCAGGTGTGTAATAAACCATTAGTCACTGTCACGTTTCCAAGGAGCAGTGGCGGCGGCCTCCCCGGGAGGGGCTGACTATGGGATGGTGCTCCTGGCGGGTCTCCGGCTGTGAGCTGGGCCCCCCCGTTCCCCCCCGGGCAGGGCCACGGCCTGACAGAGAGCAGCTGGTAGACGTGGGTCTTCTGCCCCTGCCCTCTGCCCCGGGGCGGCCCCGGGGCAGGGGGCAGGGGCTCAGGCGTGCCAACCGGGGGAGGGGAGGGTCCCCGAGGGTCACGGTTTTGCAGGTTATTACCCAGAGCTGAGGCACTCGTGGGGGCGGGGGGCCAGGACCTGCACTGAGGGCGCTCCTGTCCTGGTTACTTTAATTCTCACACCTGCCCGCGAGCCAGGCACGCGCACTGGCCTTCCTTCCCATCCCTCGGATGAGGAAACTGAGGCGCGCTGCAACACGACACTTGTCCCAGGCTCAGGGAATGCTGGGGCCCTCCCTGCCCACCACCTGCATGTCCCCTTTGCTGCCTGACACTCCGTCCCCATCAGCCAGGGTCTGGAAGCCCCTCAGAGGGCTGGGCGGCCCATCGGCCCCCGGTCAGCCAGCCCCTTCCCTCGCCGAGGCCACGTCGCCGAGAGAAAGGTGGGTACTGGGGTCGTCCTGGAGATGGATGCCGGCTCCCCCAACCTGCCCGCTCCGGCTCTCTCACTCACAAGCAGTGTTTTCCGCCAGCTGCCCCCGCAGCGGCCCAGCAACAGGGAGGCCTGGGCTGGGGGGCGGTCTCGGCACTCAGTCCTCTCAGGGGCAGGACACACACAGGGACTCACTCGGAGGGCTCTTGGCCTAAAGGGCTGTTCCACGACCCTCCCTAGGTAAGAACGCAGGTGTCCACTCACTGTTCCCAGCCCAGGGCCCATGTGCCCCCAAGATAAACGCCTTGGGACTCCACACTCAGGACCAACAACCCACGAGGGAGCTGCCTCTCCGCCAAGGGGGAAGGTGACGTATCCAACGGGGCCGAGATGCGCGGACGGGGTCTCCAAGGCTGAAGGGGGTGGGAATGAACGCCCACGCAGGAGAACGCTGGTCAGCATCTTCCCCGGCTGGACACCCTTGTCCCCCTGGCCTAAATGAGGTTACGCCGAGAGCCACGTGCCGGGACACGTGTGGCGCATCCACAAGGCGCGGGGGAGAGCGGGCACACGCACCGGGCGGGGCCGCCATCCCGTGGCACGACGGTGAAACCAGGCACTGCGGCGGCTGTGACAACAGAAGGACCTTGCAGCGCGGAGCCGGGCCCAGGAGACAAAGCTCACACCCCCAGGACACCGGCGAGTCAGGCAAACACAGGTGCGACGGAAAAAGCAAATGGGACCTGGCGGGTCCCTCGGGGGGCACCGGGGCATCCAGGTAGACGGAGCGTCCTAGGGCTGGGTTGGGTGGTGGTTCATGGGAATCCATCACATTATTTTTTAAATGAACGAGCAAACACAATGGAACGGAGAGATGAAAAACAAACAAACAAACAACCCAACAAAGGCCATCTGTGAATCAACCACGAGAGAGTGTTAAGAAGCAGGGGAAGAAAAGCAAACTCAGGTCAGGGAGACCCAGCCTCCTGCCTTTCCCCAGGATGCGGCGAGGGGTGGGAGTCTGCGCCGGAACTTTCTTCGGGCGCTCCTTCGCTGCCGGGGGCAGCCTGATCCGCGCCAGTACTCAGAGACAGTAAAAACGCGGCACCTACCTGTGCCCGTGAGGTCCGGTCCGGCCCCGTCCAGGCTGCTCTGCTGACACCGGGCTGGCCCCTGCTCCTGGGCGGTCCTGGGGCCCCTGGGCAGGCTCTCTGCTGGGGCGCTTGGCCGAGGCTCGGGCTCCCGGGAGGGAGGGTGGGCGGCCGTCGATGCCTCGAGAGATGCAGAGGTGACCTGGAAGGACGGGGGAGGCGGGGACACGGTGAGTCTTGGTCACGCCTGCCAGGAGGTGCCCGAGGGATGGGCCCGCCGGGCCGCTGGGTACCACCCTCCCCCACGATGGCCTGGCTTTGTCATAAGGGACTCAGCGTGGCCGGCTTGGGGCGCGAGCAGAGCTGCTCCCCAGATTGCCAGTGTGAGTCAGTACCAGGGACCGCCTCGCCCAGCAAACCTGCCCAGCAGCCTGGGCGCCACCAGGCTGATCACCGGGCGCCGAGGATCCACTCCTAGGTCCCATCACTACCCAAGCCCCTATTCTCTGCACGAAGTTTGTAATAACTACCTACGAGTTAGTTGCGACTATAATCATTAACCTAGTTAATCTTCAGTTCACCCCACAGGGCAGTCACCTCCCCTGCTTTGTCTGTATTCCAAAAAAAATTGTAGTAAAATACACATTACCATCTTGACCTTTTTTTTTTTTTTTTTCCCGGTATGCGGGCCTCTCACCGTCGTGGCCTCTCCCGTCGCGGAGCGCAGGCTCCGGACGCGCAGGCTCGGCGGCCACGGCTCACGGGCCCAGCCGCTCCGCGGCACGTGGGACCCCCCCGGACCGGGGCACGAACCCGCGTCCCCTGCATCGGCAGGCGGACTCTCAACCACCGCGCCAGCAGCGAAGCCCTTGACCATTTTTAAGTGTACAACTCAGTGGCATGAAGTCCAAACACAATGTGCCACCATCCCCTGGATCCATTTCCAGAATTTTCTCATCAACCCAAATGGAAATTCCATACCCATTAAACAGTAACGCTCCATACTCCCTCCCCCCCAGCCCCTGGCACCCACCACCCTACCTTCTGTCTCTCTGAAGGTGACCACCCCGGTCACCCCACCCCCTTTCCACAGCTGGGGAAACCGAGGCTCAGAGAGGGGTAGAGTGGGAGCCCGAGGTCACAGAGCTGCCAAGGCAGGGTCAACCCAGCTGAGCACCCTAGGCTCCAGGCCATGGGGAGCCCCTGCCAGGGTCCCAGGGCCTGAACAACAGCAGGTCCCTGGGGGCCGGCCCCGGGGGACTGGCGACACCCCACGCCCCGATGACGAGCTTCAGGGCCGCGTGGCTGTCGAAAAGCAACTTCACGTTGACCCTGTTTTTCCAGGGATTAGGGCTATAAAACCAAAGTACCCGAGAGAGACGGATGGCGCTCCGTCCAGGCTCCAGCAGCTCCCCATGCGAGAGACGGATAAATGTACCGTTTGTTTCCGGGAACGCTTTAATTTATGGGGTCCATATGGTGACACTGCCCAGACTGCAGCCCCCGCAAATCCCACAGGGGTGTTGGCGGCTTAGGCTGGAGCCAGGAGAGGGCGGCGCCCGGGCCCAGCACACTTCATTCACTCGCTGGCTCGCTTAGGGCCGGGGGCCCCTCAGCGTGGCAGGGAGCCTGGAACCCCTGTACAGACCCCGGCCCGCAGGCTTTTAGCTGCTCTGGCAACCTTGCCAACGTCACTTCGGGAAACTCTGCCAGATGTAGGGCTGCTGTGTCCCCCTGTTAGTCCAGCCAACCCCAGGGACTGTCTATGGGATGGCACCTCATCAAAGCAGGCAGCATTCTTGCAACCCCCTCGGGGCAGGCTGGCAGGGAGTGGAGGAGGGTGGCATCGTGCCCTGGCCTTGACCCTGCCCATGCGCTGGTGGAAAGCAGAGTGGGGTGAGGCCCACCTACGGTCTGTCCTCCTGGAGCTGGAGGACCAGGGTTCTGCTGGGGAAAGTGGCCGGGGGATGCCTTATGGGGGTGGGGGTGGCTCCCTGGATGAAGAGCTTATGGACATGAGGATGCCGTTTACTGAGCACCTACTATGTGCTACGGTTAATCCTCCCAACGGTCCTGTCTTGAACAAAAACATGGAAACACGAAGAGACAAAGTGGCCTGTCTGAGTCCCCACAGTAAGTGGAGGTGTCGGGATGTGAACTCAAGCAGCTGGGAGAGGACTCTGCTGTTACAAAGCACCCAGGGAACATGGCTTTTAAGTAGAAAACAGCAGATGGCAAAAGAGAATACTACTGGGTGGGAGGGGGTACAGATGACAAGGTCTATAGGAGTTTGATAATAGGAGAACTCCCCAAGGGCTGGAAAAATCCAGGCAGGCTTCCTGGAGTAGGTGGAATGTAAACTAGGCCTTCAAAAGGAGCAGGCTTTAAAAGGGAGGGGGGACAGGAAGGACAAGAGATTCAAACACACATCTCTGTGGGGACCAGGGGGGTAAACCGGAAACAAGGTACTGGTAGGTGAGACTGTATGGGGACAGCACCAGTCCCACCCGGCACCAGTGGGGGCCACATGGCAGGAAGCCAGCCCCATCACGCCAGTTCTGATCTTTGAAGAGGAAGCTGGGAATCCATTTTCAAAAGCTGCACTCTCATGATTATTAAGCTTGAAACACAATGCAAACCCTCATACACTGCTGGTGGGACTGGAAACTGGTGCAGCTGCTTTGGAGACGGCCTGGCAGTTCGTCAAGGTCCAAAGAGAGTCATCATAGGACCCAACAATTCCACTCCTAGGTAGATACCCCAGAGAACCGAAAACAGACACCCACACAAACACTTGCACCTAAATGTTCATAACAGCCCTCAGTTCACAGACAAATGAATTCTGCCAACAATGAACTTGCAGGTGGGTCCTTCCCCAGTCGATCTCCCAGGTGAGAGCAAAGCCCCACCGGTGCCTCGACCTGCAGCAGGGGCCCCCGCTGAGCGTGTGGTGATAGGTGTCTTGCTGTGAGCTGCTTATGTGTAGTCCTTTGTTACACAGCAGTCGATAACTAATAAAACCCCAAAGCTCTAGAACAGCGCCTGGCCCAGAAACACATGTTCCCTGGCACCATCGTGTGCCAGACACCCTCCCTCCTCTGGTCCAGCTGTTCCCACCATGTTGACTCTTGTTGGAAGTAAAAGGATTTTACCCCCTTCTCCGGCGTTTGTCGGCAGCTGCCAGTGGACTCCTGAGAGGGCTCAGTCACTGTTAATGGACGGGCGAGGCTGCCAGACACATGCGGGAGGGGAATATGCATTATCTCACGCTAGCATCATCCTAGGTGGAGGCAAAGGTTCTCAGCCAGACCATCACATGGAAGCAGAGAGCAGCCTTTCCTCACCCTTCAAGGACAAATTTACAACAATGCCTGACTAATAAAAAGCAGATCCTTGAACCAACGTATTCCTTGTGCCTTCTCTCTACCAGAGCCAAGAGTTCCAAGCTCACAGCCTGTCTTAATTTAAAGTGCTATTAGGACCGGGTCTGGGACATATATTGCTCCCTGCCCCGGGGACCCTGGAAATTGACAGCATCCCAGAGAGCCCACAGGGCCCCTGCAGAGCAAGCAGGATAAACTTTATTGTCCCCTTTATTTCCCTGGACCAGGGCCACTACGTTTAAAGCGTTAGTTAACGGAGAAAGGCAAAAAGGGGGAGAACTTCCAGGGTTCTTTACCACAAAAGGGATTTGCAGCCCACCCTTGAATATCCTAATGAGATCCCGCCTTGTTACACTTCCTCCGGGGAACTGAGTGATTTCTGGAGAACACTGACTCCAGGTAAGTTCGCACGTACGGATGGGGATGGAGAGGGGCAGAGAGCAGATACAGCACCCCTGCTTCACAGGGGAAAACCATGCAGCGTTGTTGTCCGTACCCAGTTTATTTTATTAATTGTATGACTCCGTGAGCTCCCCAAGTTTGAGAACTCCTGCTTTATTGTTCTGTAGAATTGTTTTATTGAGATATAATTCATATACTATACAATTCGCCCATTTTAAGTGTACAGTTCAGTGGCTTAGAGAATAGTCATAGAGTTGTGTAACCATCACCAGAATCCGTCTAGAAGATTCTCATTACCCAGTACCCATTAGCAGTCACTCCTCATCCTCCCCCGGCCCCTGGCAACCCCTCATCTCCTTTCTGTCTCGATGGATTTGTCTCTTCTGGACATTTGATATAGATGGACCCCTACACTATGTAGCCCTCTGTGTCTGGCTTCTTTCACTCAGCGTAATGTTTCCCAGGCTCACCCATGTGGTAGCCTGTAAACGACGTATTTTAAAAAACAAGGGAAGTTCCAGTTTGAGGGCACACAGCAGCCCAGAGGCCACTGCACGAGACACTAGGATTTCTCTCTTTCCAGCAGCCTCTCCAACAGGGACTGGCTGGCTGGCTGTTCCCAGAGCCTGCTTCCCTCTCCCTCCTGGGCACCCAGCCAGACTCCACCTCTCCGGCTCCCTGTAGTGGGACGAGGCCAGGCACTGGGTCCTGGTCACTCTCCCCAGCTGGGAGATCTTAGCAAAGTGACTTCACCTCTCTGGGCCTCAGTTTCGCCTTCTGCAAAATGGATTAATAACACAGCAAGTGTCTACCTCCAAGAGGGAGGGTGCAGGGGATTAGATGAGTTCTTTCTGCTAAAGCACTTGGTACATAGTAGGTGCTCAAGAAATGGCAGCTCATCTCATGACCTGACTGCATAAGCATCAGGAACAAGAGGCAAAGGGGTGCAGTGGCCAGGGGGCCCCACAGAGCCCGGAGGGGTGTGTGCTGGGGAAGGCTTCATGGCCTTGGCCTTCGCGGGGGGGCCCACCTGGCCTCTGGGCAGTTTCGGCCCCAGCTGGCAGGGACACCTTCCAGGCTCCCTTGCCTGCTGCTGACGCAGAACCTGAGGCAGTCCCGGAGCCCCTAAACTCATGGGGGCAGGATCTGGGGCATGGGCTCCCCCACTTTTCCTGATCACCCTGAATCGCCTCTTTCCTCCAAATCGGCTCAAGATATACTCCGGGAAGCTGGCCTTGCTGATCTTGAATAAAGCAGACATGGGACTGAATCCTGAGCGCCACTTGCCTGTGGGCGTAACTAGGAGTAACAGGCGGGTCACAACTGCTTGGACCTCAGTTTATGCCTCTGGGAAATGGGCCCGTAATGCCTACCCTAGATTTGCTGAGCTCTTGCTACGTGCTAGGTATCCACCAAGCACCTGCTGTCTGTAGCCTGTTTCACCCTCCCAACAACCCTACCTTAACTCCCCCATTGTAGGAGGAAACTGAGGCACACAGAAGTCAAGTCAGCTGACCAAGGTCACCCAGCCGGTCACAGTCAGAGCCCCCACAGCGCCGGCACCCAGTAGGTGCTCCCTGCATACTAGCAGGGCCTGATTCCTGTACTCGCTGCCTCGGCAGACACACAGCAACCGGGACTGTGGTCTCTGGCACACAGGTTTATCCTGCGGCTGAGTGACGGTGGGTTTGTTGATGGTCTGCGGTTGATTTATGTCAAGACCAAGGCTGGGAGAATGAGACAAAACAGAGCTGCAGGAGCGGGGAGAGGAAACGCCAGCATCCCGCTGGCGCAAAAGGACACGGCATCATCTCCTGCCCTTGGCCCCGAGGAAAAATCAGACACAGGCAGGAAGCCAAGTTTGGGGAGAAAAGCCACCTCCCTCCCAAACAGTGATGGTGGGGGGCCTGCCTTGGTTGGAGGGTGGGTGGGCACAGCCGGGTTGGTGGGAGACCTCTGCCAGCTGCCGGCGACACACGGGTCACAGGCCCGGGGCAGTCTGTCCAGGAGCGACATAAGGGGGCACAGGCCAGCCCTACCACAGGGCCCCTCCTTCCCATTTCCTGGTCCCCACGAGAGCCCACCCACAAAGCTGCACTCGACCCTCTCTGGTGGGATTCCTTGTTCTGCGCTGCAAGCTGGTACATCAGAGGCTGCAAAACAGTATTTTACGCCCCTTAATTCCCTGTAATAGCTCCATAATGGTGAGCAGAGAACTCCAAATACCGCAGTAAAGGGAATGATAAGGCTCCGGGTCAGGGGGAGATGGAGCTTTAGAACACAGAGTCCCCGATAAGCAGACAACTAACGGGTTATTAAATGTGCGGTGCAGACCGGGCGTAATTGGAAAGTTATTAGATATGGAATACACACAGCACCCAGTAAATGAGTAATCAGGGGCTAATTAAGCTCACGCGACCCAGCAGATCGCGAGGGAGAGGCTGGTGGCTGCTACATCTGTGACAGCAATTAGGGGCGCTCCGGCTGCAGCGTGCGTGGGAAGGAGGTCGACGGCTCAGGCAGAGCAGCCGCAGCCGGGGGTCTCGATCTGACTCTTTTCCCAGCCGAGTCCCCCCGCCCCCGGCTGCTCCCACCTCTCAGGGGCTGGAGGGAGGGGGCGGGGAGGCACCAGGTGCATCCAGCCTCAAAGACAAGAGAAGCCCAAGTGGACACAAGGTCCGGGACTGGGAAAAAAAACAAAAAGAAGGTTTTATCCCTGGCTTCATATCCGACCAGGTGAGCACTCACCGCAGCCACCCGAGGGGACAGAAACAGTCATAACTCTCCCCCCATATGGTCTGCAAGGTGTGTGTGCAGGGTCACCTCCTGGAGCTTTGCGGTGGTTCTGCCACGCGGGCTAGGCGGGGAGAGTGATCAGCCCATTTTATAGATGGGGAAACTGAGGCTAAGAGGACCGGAAGTGGACAGAGCTCACCCAGCCTGCTTCCCCTTCCAGCAGGCACAGGACACCACCACCACCCCCCGGCCCCGGGTGTCTCGAAAAGAGGAAGACACTGGTGTTTCTCAGGAGGACGGCAGCCAAGCTCAGTGGAGAAAAAGGGGCCAGAGGCAGTTAGGTGGCCAGTGGGAGTGACCGTTCGGGTTCCAAGCTGGCGACCTTGGGCACGCTTTTAATGCCTCTGGGCCTCAGCTTCCTCGTCTGACAAAGGGGGTGCTGACAGCCCCACCCACGGCGCAGGGCAGTCATGGGGAGTTAGCGATTCGTGCAACCCAGCCCAGGCCTGACGCAAAGGAAGCCCATGAACGCATCTGTTAAAGCCAGAAAGAGCAGGACAAAGAGTTCCGGGGAACCCAGTCCCTCCTGCCATAAAGAGAACCAGTAAAGCCCCTGGTTCAAGACCCGGGGGCTGCTGGAGCTGAAAAATCTCGGGCTTCATCTGAAACTAGGCACTCTCTCCAAGCCGGGAGCTACTGCCTGTCCCTGAAAGGCTGCAGCAGAAGGGCCACGGGCCATGACCCTAAAGCAGGAGGCTTGGGACAAAAATGCCTTTCATTGGTCACAGCTAAACGCTGACGGCACCTACTAAACACCAGGCCCCGTGCCAGCCTTTGCCGTGTCAGCCCGTGAAGGCTTGGCCCTGGTGGGGAGGAACGGTTGGGCCCCATTACACAGATGGGGAAACTGAGACACAGGAAGGGTAACTCACTGCCGTGTTTGGATGGGGCAGGTGGGGCGTGACGTCTCTGGGAGCTTATTGGAAAGCCGGAGTCTGCTGCTAACAGTGCTCAAGAGCCTTGGGAGACACACCTGGTGGGACAGGTGCAGCTGGGAAGGGTGAGGCCACAGGGAGACTGGAGCTGGCCAGAGGCAGGCATGCCCAACTTCTGCTGCTCTCGTGGCTGAAAGGAACATTGCAGAAGGCATGGGTCCGGCCCCCTCCCTCGGGTGAGGCCTCTGAGCCAGCTGACCCCCTCATTAGTCCTGGGACAGAGCAGGGGGCTGCATGGAGGAAGTCACTGTTTCCAGAGGCAAGCAGGCCTCCCCATGACCGCCAGGCCACAGAGCACGTGGGTGATGCTGGCGGAATTCAGCTCAGGCCCAGGGTCAGGGGTGAGTGCCCTCAGGGACGCGGGGGCTCCCGGACTGCCTGGCGTTAGTCCCGAATGCCAGTCCCGGCAGCAGGAGTGAGACTGACCTCAGACCAATGACGGCCCGACACCCCGGCTCTCCTGGGGTGCCCCCTCCTACTCTTGCTGTGCCCGCTCACCTTCCCCTCCTCCCAGGCAGAGAGCCTCCCACCGGTTCCTGGGACTGTGTGTCCTACCCACTTCACCGCCCCACCAACCATGCCTTGGCCGGAGCCAGCTTTCCAAAACACTACGCTCACCCGCCTGCATAAAGTCCTTTACCAAAGGCTCCTCCATGCGGCATCTAAGAGCCATGTGATTTGGGCCAGCCCAGCTTTTCACAGTCTGTCATGCCTCACATCCATCTACCTATCTACCCGACCGATCATGCATCCGTCCACCCATCCAACCACCTGTCTATCTGGCCGTCCATCTATCCAATCATCTGTCTATTCACCCACCAAGCTATTCATCTACCTGCCCATGCATCCATCATCTGTCTATCCACCCACCTACCTATCCATCCACCTGTCTATCTGTCCAGCTATCCATCCATCCATCCTATCATCTGTCTATTCACCCACCAACTTATTCATATACCTGTTCATCCATCCATCCATCCACCCATCTATCTGGCCATTTGTCCATCAATCCTTTCATCCAGCTATGCGATCATCCAGTCAAACATCCATCCATCTAATAAACATTTATTAAGCACCTACTATTGCGAGGCACTGTGCCTGGGATACAGGAGCAAACAAAAAAGTTAAAAATGTCTGCCGTTAAGGAGGTGACATTCAGGTCGGGGGAGACAGTCAGTCAATACATATTTACATGACAGTTGGTAGGAGATGCCAGAAAGACACAAAGGACAAGGCGAAAGGGAGGAGGGGAGATGGGCACAGTTAGAATTTTCCATAAGCTGGCCCCATTGAGAAGGGGACATTTGTGCAAAGACTTGAAGGAAACATGAGAGTTAGCCATGGAGATAGATATGTGCGGGAAGTGTGTTCCAGGAATAGGGAACAGCAAACACAATGGCCCTGAGGTGGGGAGCATGTTTGGAAACCTTTTCTGAAAAGGCCAGATCAGATTTTCAGCTCATGGGCTGTATGTTCTCTGTTGGAACTATGCAACGTAGGCCTTGTAGCACTAAAGCACACCTAAACAACACGAACAGGAACATTGTGTAGCTGTTCCGATAAAACTTTACTTACACACGCTGAAATGTGAATCTCATATAATTTTCACGTCACGAAACATTATTCTCCCTTTGATTTTTTTTTTTTGACAATCATTAAAAAATGTAAAATCCATTTTTAGTCCATGGGCTGTATGGAAACTGGCTGTGGGCGGGTCGTGGCCCATGGGCCAAGTTTGGTGATCCCTGTTCTACAAGCAGCAGGGTCCGTGTGGCTGGAGGGGTGGAGGTCGGGGTGGAGGTGAGTACCATTTGCTGCGACTCCTAAACACACCTGGGGGAGAGGGGTCTGCGGGAGGAGGGGAGGCGAGCCTTGACTCAGAGCAGAGGCGAGGCTGGGAGACATGCAGACGGTGGGGCCGCTGCAGAGGCTCCCTCTGCTTTCCTAGGTCCACCGGATGCAGGAAGGGCTGCGGAAGGACATGTGTGCACCTGTACCGCTGGGCTCATTACCTTCTGGTCTCCCCTGTAGGTGTCCTGTAAGGGGCTGAGGGCAGATGCAGAAGCCATCTTGCCTGGTTCAAATCCTAGCTCTGCCACCTATGAGCTGTGTGCCTTCAAGCAAGTGACTCTACCTCTCTGGGCCTTGGCTTCCCTATTCGTAAAATGGTGAGGATGCCCCAGGTTCAGGGTTCGGGGTGGAAGCAACATAGGGGTCTGCTCACGAGCCGCTGTCATGCCCATGAGTCCCCCCTCACCCCGAAATGCCCTCTGCCCCTCCCCAATTCCCTGCCTCCTTTTCAGCCAAGAGTCTGCCCCCCTCCCCTGGACTCTCTCCCCAGCTCCCCTTCCCAGGCAGAGCCAGACCCTCCCTTGGACCACCTCCATTAGCGCCCTCATCTGAATACCACTGATTCAGCTGTTACACTTCTGCCCCCACCAAGACTGTCACTCCCCTGAACAGCACCTGGTGAGCCCAGGAGCTGGCATGGTGTCCCCAACACAGCACAAAGAGGAGACATCTAAGTTATAGAAGGAGCCATGTGGAAGCCTAGGGAACAGTGTTTTAGGCATGGGGAACAGCCCATGCAAAGGCCCTGAGGCAGGAGAGTGGCTGGTGTGCCTGAGGAACAGCAATGGGGCCCACATGGCTGAAGAGTGGGGAAAGCAATGGAGCCATGTTTTGGAGGGCCGTGTGGGCCCCTAAAGGACTCTGGCTCTCTTTCAGAGTAAGATGGGAACCAGGGGGGGCGGGGGTGGAGTTTCTGAGCCAAGGAGAGATGTGATCTGATTTTTGTTTTAATTTTAACTTTTTACGATGAGATGCTTCTACATTCACGTTGCAGTCGTAAGAAATGATACAGGGAGATCCTGAGTACCCTTTGCTCAGTTTCCCCAACGGTAACATCTTACAAAACTATAGTACAAAGTCACAGAAGGAAATTAACAGGACAACCTGCCTATCTTACGCAGACTTCCCCAGTGTGACCTCTACTTGCACGCGCGTGTATTTTGTTCTCTGCAGTGTTATCACAATCACAGGCTCCTGTAACCACCTCCACAGCTGAGATACAGAACAGTCCCATCCTAAGCATCCCCTGTGACACCCCTTGATAAATACACCTAGCTCTCTCCTGCCCCAGACGACAAGCCCTGGCAACCACTGATCCGTTCCCCATTTCTATATTTCGCCATTTCAAGCTTGTTATGTAAATCAATCACAGTGTGTAACCCTTTGGGACTGGCTGTTTCCACTCAGCACGATTCCCTGGAGATTCACCAGGTTGTTGAGCATTTCGGTAGTTTGTTCCCTTTTCTGTTTTTTTTTATAAATTTATTTTTTTATTTTTGGCTACATTGTACCTTAATTGCTGTGTGAGGGCTTTCTCTAGTTGCACTGAGCGGGGGCTACTCTTTTTTTTTTTTTTTTTTTTTTGCGGTACGCGGGCCTCTCACTGTTGTGGCCTCTCCCGTGGGGGGGCACGGCCTCTCCCGCTGCGGAGCACAGGCTCCGGACGCGCAGGCTCAGCGGCCACGGCTCACGGGCCCAGCCGCTCCGCGGCATGTGGGATCTTCCCGGACCGGGGCACGAACCCGCGTCCCCTGCATCGGCAGGCGGATTCTTAACCACTGCGCCACCAGGGACGCTGCGGTTTGTTCCTTTTTATTACGGAGTTGTCGTCCACGGCATGGCCGTGCCAAAGCTTGGTAGCCCGTTGCCTGATTTCGGTGGAGGGAAGCCAGTTCCCTGCAGGTTGAGCTGCTATCTCTGCCCCCACCCCAGGCTCACATCCCACTGCGGTCCTGTCCTTCCTCCTGTCTTCAGAGTCTGTGCCTGGCTTTACCTGCCAGCTCCCCATTAAGGGCCTGCCCCTGCCCCCGCTTTGGGAACCGACACCCTGTTTACCAGGCATGATGCTCTCCCACCTCTGCCCATAGCCTCCTTCAATGCCTCCGAACTGGGGAGGTCAGGTGGTTTATCAACAGTAACCCTTCTGGAGTGCTCCCTGTTCAAATGGGGATCAGAGATGTTTAGCAACCTGCCAAATGCCCCACAGCGGGAAGATGGGCAGACGCCCATTCTAGTGTGCTTCAATTACATCAAAGACAGATTCTGTGGACAGGGGGGTGAGGGGGCCTGCCCTGGGCTCTGTGTTGGGCTCAGCTCGACCCCACGCCTCCAGCAAGGGGGTCTCGCCAGCTTCAGGTAAACATGACATAATTACTGTGGAGAGAACTGTGCTGTCTCACCCAGGCAGTCAGTTTATCAAGCACTGACAGTGCATTAGCTAAGTGATCACTAGACTATTAATTTTTTTCCCCAGCCCTTGCCAGGGGTATTACAGTGAAAAATGGCAGCTTAACCGCAGGGAAATTCTTCAGGGTGACAAAAATAAAAATAGCTCTAATTGAAGTTGATAAAAATTATACCCTTTAAAAACACACGTCGGGGTGCACTGGCTATAATGTAAATTAATGCCAGGGCAGGATTTCTCTCACAAGATCGTGGAAACACAGTGACAGCCACGGCAAACAGCCTCCCAGGGCGTCACATCTGCTGGGTCACGGCTCAGCAGCCTTGGGAGACAGCAGGGTGGGCTGGAGGCTGGCGCCCAGGGGCCTGCACATGTGGCCTCACCCACCATCCAGCCCCTGCAGAGGGACAGCGGTCAGGACATGGCCAGGGCCCTTGTCAACGCCACTGCCAAGAGTGGTGGCGCGTCCTGGCGGGCGTCTTGCGGGCCTGCGGGTAGAGGTGGCCGGGCCCTTAGCAAGCCAAGCCGGTGCCCCAACACCACTGCCATCGCGGGGCCCTGCTCGCTCAGCTGTATGCTGACTTGAAACTCCCCCATTAAAACGTGTTAATAACAGAGACCCCAGACAAACCGACAGAATCTGCGTGTTCCCGTCACAGCAGTGAAGTGTCTCCCAGCAGCCAAAACGTTTCAATTCGGTGCATGAAAGAATGATAAATATAATGGCGATAAAATACTAATAATCACAGGCGTAGCATCTGCTCTGCGCACCACGCTGTTTCAAGTACTTTCCACATGTTTTAATTCACTTAATCCTCGATACAACCGGTGAGGCACACACTGTCGTTATCATCAGGGTGTTCCAGACGAGGAAGCATGTCTGGAGGCCCAGAGAGATCCTGCAACCTGCCTGCAGGGACAATCGGGGCTGAGCAGAGGTTGAGCCCACTCAGCCCCCTCTAGAGCTACCCTCTGAACCCCCCTGCCAGCTGCTTCGAAGCCCAGCAGGGGACGGGCCCCTCGGCCCACGGGCGCTTGGGAAGCATCTCTGCCGGCCACCAAATCTGAACTCAGCACACAGCACGTGCAGCTGTGTTGGGGGCTGGTCCTGCACACCCTTGTAACAAAGCTGACTCCATGTTAGATCTGTTTCCTTTACTTTCACCTTTGTATTCTATTGCCTTTGCTTCCAGTTAAGAATGTTGCCGGTACTCTGAAATAGACAGGATATATAGCCCACTCTCAAGGCTCTGACCTTTAAGGGTGTAACACTTTTCCATTCACATAGAGATGAAAAGTTGCAGAACAGAGAATAACATTTGTCTTGATGGAGGTTTACGGGAACATCATATCCTGACCCAGGCAGACAGCTGCAAGAACAAAGGATTCCGACACCAAGAAGTTTGCAACAACTAACCACGCCCCTACCTCACCTTGACTTTATTTGCTTGTTTGTTTTTTTGGCTGCACCATGGGGCTTGCGGGATCTTAGTTCCCAGACCAGGGATCAAACCCGAGCCCCCGGCAGTGGAAATGCAGAGTCTTAACCGCTGGACCACCGGTGAGGGAAGTCCCCACCTTGACTTTATTGTTTTTTCTCAATACATTCTTAATGCTTTGTTCCCTCAACATTTTTAAAATATTTATGTATGTATGTGGCCGCATCGGGTCTTAGTCGTGGCACACGGGATCTCCGTTGTGGCCCGTGAGGTCTTTCGTTGCGGTGCGCGGACTCTTCATTGAGGCACGCTGGCTTCTCTCTAGCTGTGGCACGCGAGCTCCAAGCGCACGGGCTCAGCAGTGGCGGTGAATGGGGTGAGCTGCCCTGCGGCATATGGGATCTTAGTTCCCTGACCAGGGATCGAACCTGCATCCTCTGAATTGGAAGGCGGATTCTTAACCACTGTGCCACCAAGGAAGTCCCCCGACCTTGACTTTAAAAGGGCTTTACTGAAACCCTTCGGGGAGTTCAGGGTTTTCGGGGCATGAGCCACCTGTGTCCTTGCCTGGCCCTGCAGTAAACCCTCCTCTGCTCCAAACTCCGATGTTTCGGTATTGTCTGCCCTCGCTGTGCGTCGGGCGTACAAACCCGCGTTCGGTAGCGCTCACTTATTTTGACATGGCTTGTGCAATTCTATTTTGACTACACCTTCACCTACTGGGGTTGAGAATTCACCTAAATTTCCTACAGCTCCCCCTGACTCAAAGCTGGGCTGGGTATGCATGGGTGGGGCGCTTGGAAGAAAAAACAGACCTAGGGATTAATTTTGGAATATTAACTGGGCCCCTGCCCTGTGCCAGGGACTGTTCCAGGCACCGGAGATTCAGAGCAAAGACAGGGAAAGTTCCAGTCCTCTTGCTGCTGACGTTTCAGGTTGGAAGAAGACAGATAATAGCACAGCCGCTCATTCTGGGTCCACAGGCAAAGAGGAAAGTCATCAAAAATGAAAATCCAAACACGGTCTTATGATGTAAAAACACAAGTCAAAAATCTAAGAATCTGACCAGCAGAGGAGTTTAAGCTTACTCTTTTAAAAAGAAAAATAAAGGGAAAGATTAGAAAGAATCTCTCATTTTCTCTCTGTTTTCCTGAGCGCGCACACACGCACACGCGCGCACACACACGCACACGTACACGCACACACACACACACCATTTCCAGGGAAAGAAGTCTAATAATGGGAGAAACACTGAGAAGAGCGATTTTCGTGGCTTTGCACTGCTGTCTTCCCTGAGATCTGAAGGGAATAATTGACTGGAGTGAGTCCTGATTGAAGTGGAAAGGGGAAAAGTAAAAGTGGGAAATGAAGATAGGAACTTCTAGAAAGGGCACAGCATGTGGGCAAGTGACGCCAGGGCTGGGTCAGCCCTGCCGGCTGTTTGTTCAGAGAAATCACGGGAGACACGAAAGCAGACCCCAGGGCTGACACACATACACGTACCCCTTTCCCAGGAGGGAAGAGATGCCCCACGATGTAAATGACAGGCCAGCTAGCTTGGCATCAATACCCAGGCAGACTCCAGAACAAATCTCTAGGCGGGGTATGTGATCCCGCACAGCATTAACTTGGGCAGCCAGGGCAGCCACCTGGGTCAGACCCGGGCCCCCCTGGGGGCACAGATGCCCCGTCTTGACCTCACGTAATCACCTGCCTGAATGCTAAAATCGGTGACACCAACGGGAAGAGCTGTGACTTGGCCCATCACGTGCCCGGCCGTGCTCTGCACACGTCACCTTATTTCATCCTTAAGCAACAGTATCGGTAATAAATCAGGAGGCTGACAGCAGCCTCCATCTACTAATGCTTTCCTGGACTCAGGCAGCGACTCCTTCCCTGTGGGCTGTGTGGCCCCAGGGAAGTTACTAAACTTCTCTGGGCCCCAGTTTCCTCACCTGTAAAATGGTCATAATGACAGTATCCACTTCACAGAAAGAAAAGAAAACAAAAAAGACTCAAGACACACGCACTTAGAACACCACCTGGCCCTCAGGAGCTGCTCAAGAAAGCCCACGTGGTGCTTCCCTGGTGGCGCAGTCGTTAAGAATCCGCCTGCCGATGCAGGGGACACGGGTTCGAGCCCTGGTCCGGGAAGATCCCACATGCCATGGAGCAACTAAGCCCGTGCGCCACAACTACTGAGCCTGCGCTCTAGAGCCCGCGAGCCACAGCTACTGAAGCCCGCATGCCTAGAGCCCGTGCTCCGCAACTAGAGAAACCACCGCAATGAGAAGCCCACGCACGCAACAAAGAATAGTCCCCGCTCACCGCAACTAGAGAAAGCCCGCGCGCAGCAACAAAGACCCAACGCCACCAAAAATAAATAAATAAAATAAATAAATTTATATATATATATAGAAGAAAGCCCAGATGATTTTATTTTTCCTTATGGACGACCCCTTGAGATAATTACTTAATGTCATTTGATTTATGTGCCAAGCACTGTTCAAACACTTTGTACCTCTTAACTGGCTTGATTCTCCTAACACGCCTACGAGGTAGGTTCTACTATATTACACACCCACTTTATGGGTAAGGAGACCAAGGCACAGAAGGGGTGAGTCAGCTGCCCCAGGTCACCCGGCACCCGCTCTGCACCCAGATGCTGTCATGCTGTCGTCCTCGGTCTGTACTGTTAACCTCCACGCAAAACCGTCCCCGAGAACAGCCGGAAAGTTCAGAGGGCACTCAGGGTGTCCCCCACCTTACAAAGGCAGCTTCATACAAACGGTCGGTCAGAGGTGAAGAATACAGATGAAGGTGAGTCTGGAGACGCAGAGGGATAGAGATCTAATACTGCGATGATCAGAAAGGAGAATGAAGCGGGCATAAAATGGGGAGGGAGGGGTGCGGGTGAGTCAGGCCTTCCGTGGGAGGCAAAGGGCCCTGACTCCAGGGGTAGAGCAGAGGAGGGAGGGAGGGAGAGGGACAGGGGGCCTGGGAGCAGGAGGCTCCAGCAACAGGAAGGGGCCCTCCCGCTGTCCCACATCCATTCTCCAGATCTTCATTCCTGTGCTGCGTTTCTTTTGATCATCACGAAAAAGGAAAACCACCACTGGCACCTTGCAAGCAGAGGGGCTGGCGTGGGGAGTGGGGCTGGGAAGGCACAGAGAGCCAGCTTTGTTTGTGTAATCTCTGTCTCGTTGCAAAGATGAATGGGAGCTCAGGGAGGTTTCCAGCATCCCCAAATCTCAGAGGTGGGAGGAACCTGAAATGTTGTCTGCCTCGTGGTTCTCAAACTCTGGGATGGGTCCCACGTGGGAGCAATTTTTTTTAAAAAAAGAGAATGGAATAGAATCAAAAAATATATACTGTAATGTAGTAAAAATATTTTGTGAAACTTACGTTTCAGGTACTGATGTATGTCAGTGTCGCCTGGGACGCGGGCACCCAGGACCCCTGCCTGGGGCCCTGTATTTAAAGCCCACCTCTTGGGACTTCCCTGGTGGCGCAGTGGTTGAGAGTCCGCCTGCCGATGCAGGGGACGCGGGTTC